>NC_068439.1:62054083-62214083 GCF_023373465.1 Oncorhynchus keta | reverse complement strand
GCACTCGGTCCAAACATAACAATTCCTTTGTGCAGCGCTGGACAAGCTCTTAACGAGAAACACACACATTCCAGTCCATAAAGACACACTAAATAACCAGAAGCTCAATGCAGAACAAATGTACCCATAATATGTATTTTGATTCACAGCTATTCCAAGGCTCTAGTGACTCTGGGAGACAGACCTCAAAAGCTCTCTCAAAATAATATGTTAGCCTATAATGTAAGTATACCACAGTATATAATAGAAACATTTGGTACATTCTTTGAGTGGCTGTACGTTTATTTCGAGAGTGATATGATCTCCGCTGCTGTTTATCATTTTTAAACAGACTGGCAATTTATTACAACCCTATTAACACCAATGTTTAAACAGAGCCAAAACAGGCAAATACCAGAGCATACTACATCTCCTCTCTAGCTATCCTCACTTTTATATTCAACAAAACCTCTTAAAGTGCCCCACCAGAACCAACTCCTGTAATAACAGCTGTCAGCTCAATTAGATGGAAAAATGAAACCCTTCTCATCCATCCCTCTCTAGTGAAACAGAAATAGGTGGTCTTGACAACTGTGGTTTTTCATCCTGATAGAGAATGACATCTTTGCCGGGGTAAGTTGTTTTGTATACACTTTTGTAATGGCGGAATGTGTGCACAGTCGCAGGCTCTCTGTCAGCTTGATAACAAGAGAACGACACTTCAGTCTTCTCATTAACACTGCCGGTCCCCCATGTGGAGGTGACAAATTGAATGCATTTTGAAGGATTTTGCTGGCATACATTAGCATAGTAATTAGGGCAAAAACGGTGTTCGGTAAGCAGGAAAAGCTTGAGCAACATGCAAGGCTTAGTCAAAGCCAATCAAAAGTGTCATGACTACAAACTCACAGGCAGAAATGCCAGAGCCAGATAACATTACCGCTCGACGTGTATCGACATCAGTGGAGGTAAAAGCTGTTTAAATGCAACTTTTCTGTCTCCAGGCCTCACTAGGTGGAAAACAACACAGCTAAATCTGCAGCCACAAGATGGAGGCCCAGATATAGCCCTGCATCGTGGCTCCAAGTACTCACTGTGATGGTTCTCAACCCCTGCAGCCTCCAAGCACAGAAAATACAGAGTACAGATCCTTTGGCATGGTGTGTGTGTGTGCGGGTCTGCCGGATGTGTGTGGGCGGGCGGGCAGCTGAGCAAGTGTACTGTGCCAGTCTGAGGCAGGGATCCTGAGTGGTACTTTGCCTGGAGCAGCAGAGCTCTACAGGAGTGACTTTCAGGGGGGGTTGTAGTTGTATAGTTAGAATGTAGCCACGGGCAAGAGATTGCATCTAATTCGCCACAGCCGCAATCAAAGATTTGAAACCTTTAAAAGAATGAGTCATAACACACAAATCCAGGGGGACGTGACGGTATTAAATGATTAAGAATAATTACACTGCAGCCGGTAGGTGATAATCACTGTTCTCTTATTGTAGAAAACTCTCAAACACCAGTCAGTTACTGAAAATCTGAAATAAATGGTCAAATTTCCTGTAGATGTAGCAATGGTGATCACTAGCTAGAGGTTCGCAGTTCTTCAAACTTACATTGTCACCTTCACAAAGTGTTTATCCACAACATTTACATATACATTGGTGAATAAACTACATACGGTAGTTGAACTAAATAAAGAGAACATTTTGTGCATTTCAAAAAAGTTTTATTCGATTTACAAGAGAGAGTTTTAAACCATAGTGAAAGCTACAGCAGGTCCGTGTGGAGCAGTCACTTGGAGCTGGTACAACCGGAACTGTCTGATGCTGACTGGACGGTTACTTCCTCTGTTCCTGATCCTGTCCAGGGAAGAGACCACTAAGGGTTTAAGGCTGAGGGATGCTGCCTGCCTGCTGCAAGTGAAGGGGAGGTGTTTCAGACTGACTATTACCCCTCACAGCTGTGCTCTATGCTACAAACACATTCCGTTTGTCACACACCAAACTGCAGTGTTGGTGTGAGTGTTGGTGGTTACTGAGACTGAGATCAAAATACCTGCGGGAGTCGATGGAACGGACATTTGTCTCCTTTCTGATCTGAAATAAGTTGGTCCCACATTGAAATATAGTCCCTCTACAGTGAAGTCTGGCCTAGTCATTCAGTAGGTGAGACAGGACTGTCTGCATGGGCGCTCCCAGTCTATTATACTATTCAGTGGTCCTTCTCACGCTGAGACTAATGCTGTGAATATGTATTTGTTCTTCAGCAGAAAATAAATAAATCACAAAGCAGCTATGCCACTTAGTAACACCATTTTCAAAGTAGAGAACCGCACCATCCTATTGTACATGACGACGCCAGTACTTAACAATCCAAGACATGCATAACAAACCCAGAAACTATCACAGACATGATACATTGGAGTGGGAAATGGCCTCAACACTGATTTCAGATCCATGATGGCAGTTGATGACTGACGCCAGCGAGAGAGAGAGAGCTCCTTTAGAGGTTGCTGAGGGGCCCCCGGTACCTGCCTTAAGCTCAGCTCATCCTAGACCCAGGGTGCTCGGAGTGAGATCACATCTGGGTTAGATGAGAACCCAGACAATAATGCAGACCGGACAGTTTCTGTCTACTTGGTACTGTACACTAATAACCATAATAAAGTCAGCAGCAGCTCCTCACATAGCCAACCACACAGGAAAGATACAGAGCCTGCAAAGCATCACAATCAAGCCACTTTCCAGACGTTTGTGTCCAGCCAAACTATACTGTAAGGGTCTAATATACTGTCAATAATATGAAAATGAAAATGAGTGCTAACACAAATGTCTGAGCAAATAAGTGAGAACACAAAAAAAATCTATTTGATTCCTTTGTCAGAAAGACAAATCCAAGTCTGTTTAGGGAAAAAGCTTTGTTAGCTACTCCATTTACATCATCCTTCTCTGCTCCTCACCTCATTTCTTAAAGTCTAGAGCCCCCTGCTGGACACCAACAAAATATCACTCCTTCCTCGTCCTCGGCTTGGGAGCTGAAATGGAAAAAACTGTCTTTTAAAGTTGTGCAACTATAACGTACATGATAATATTTAGATACGTATAATGCTGGTTACAGAATGAGATAAATCCTAAAAGAGCAGTTCTTACCATTAGGGTTCTCCTGTTTATAAAAAGCCTTCAGCATCTCCACTGCTTCCTCTGCTCTGAAGCCAGAGATACACTGAAAATGAAGGAGCAATTGTTTAATCATTGCCCTCCTGAAGTCAATTAATGATCCTACTCAACTCTAGACTAGGCTCGGATGCATTTCAACACGAGATAATCAGTCTCTTTCCAACAAAAGCACAAAAAGAGACTGGGTTCAAAATGAATGCTGTGAACACTGGACGACATATTGTACCTTAAATGATGAGCCAGTGTGAGGTAGATCAGCCGAGGGGATGTCTAGAACAGATCCACAGCCACCAAACCTGTCATTATTACACCCATAGACCACTAGAGGAATGTCTGTTGCACTGTTAAGGTAAAATTGATAATGAGGGGCATCCCGAGTGACACAGTGGTCTCAGGCAATACAGACTTGGCTCATCAAGCTCTAGCGACTCCTTGTGGCGGACCGGGAGCCTGCAGGTTGACTCTCGTAGTCAGTTGAACGGTGTTTTCTCCGACACATTGGTGCGGCTGGCTTCCGAGTTAAGCGGGCGGGTGTTAAGAAGCACGCTTTGGAGAGACGCATGACTCGGCCTTCGCTGCAGAGCCCGTTGAGGAGTTGCAGCGATGAGACAAGATCGAAAAAGGGGGTAAAATATATATATATATATATATATATATATATATATATATACATAAATACAATTTTAAAAGGATAAAGAGGTTTAAAACGCAAGGCGAGTTCATTTTGAGTCGCCGGGTGCCGCGGGTGGGCGGAGTTCGCACATTTTAGACCATTGTATTGGGCCTCAAGTGAAATTTCCACCCACCCGGGGCATCAGGCAAAACAAACTCGCTCTCGGACATGTCCTACAGAGTAGGGTGTCCACCCATTCTTCCAAGAGTGGGTGAAAACGAGCTTTGGTGATGAAATTTCACTTCCTTATGTTAGTAAAATACATTTTACCAAGACATATGATTGCAAATATTCTGAATCGTTCAGTGAGGTCCTTCTCTAACAGATCATTAACATTATATCCAAAAAGTCAGATTTCATAACCTAATTAACCTAATACATCCAATAATAAGCACCAAGCTCTTTTGACATAGCGGAGCAGGTTTCTCGTAACAATTTGAGGACCTTACATTTGTCGTCTTCAGAGTTGTAAAATGCTAAATTAGCTTGACAAGAGCTGAATTAAATGTGAAAGACTGAAAATAAAAAGCTTCGTATACGCTCAGTGTTCCGTTGACATTTCACAGATACGCTTGTTTGGTGAGAAATGTTCTGAAAAGAACAGGAATTTCAAATGTGTACTAAAATGTGAAAACACTACATGCCATGTCTCAAACTCGATAACCATTTTTCATCTATATTAATCTATGTCCTGCGGATTCGAGAAGACAGATGACGATTTCAACAGGAAAGCCACCCTGTCAGATAGCCAGTAACCTTCATTCTTGCACACAATCCAGCCTACCTGTTTTTCCAGATTTTTTACCACTTTTTTTTCCCTCTGGCCTCCATTGATTTAGTCATCCCATTTTACAAGGGTCAAAACTACAATCATTTTTGAACGGATTATGATGAGACATGAGGTTTGGACCATTGGTTTTCTTGGAGGATTATCTACACAACATATTATTTTACCCATTGGTCAAAATATCAATTTTTGATTGGCCATCCTATACTGACTGAGTCATTTGAGGTAAACCCTCACAACAAACCTACACAAATGCTACAGTAAACTAGGTAAACCCAAGTGGAGACTGTTTGATGTGGTCATAAGTATACTGGTCAGGCGAAGAGCTCCTGCACACATGATGCAAGGCTCCACAGTCACGTAGAGCACAGTCCTCTCACACACTGTCCTGGGGTCCAGATCTCTATGACGACACCACTCCAGCACCTGGTCCAGAGCCACCATCTCAGCATGGCGAGTGGCCTGGAACACACAGAGACAGCTAACATTAACAGGCATGGTGTTGGAAGGATAGGAGAAAGAGAACGATTCCACTGGTTCTCAAACCTCTCCTCTGGGATCTCCAGCACTTCCATGTGCTAGCTCTGGAATAGATCAAACACTTCTGAGTCAACTAATCCTCAAGCCCATGACTAGGTGAACCAGGTGAGCCAGTTCAAGCACATGACTAGGTGAACCAGGTGAGCCAGTTCAAGCCCATGACTAGGTGAACCAGTTCAAGCCCATGACTAGGTGAGCCAGTTCAAGCCCATGACTAGGTGAACCAGGTGAGCTAGTAATGGGCTACAACAACATTGTGAAACGTCTGGGGACCCAAGAGGAGCGACTTGAGAACCACTAGATAAGGGTACCGGTATGGCTTTGGTAAATGCCTTTGTTTGGACACGTGCAAGGCAATAACCACAACAAATAACCATTGAAGAGATGTGTTTGCCTGTGATAGCTCAGCTGAAATGATTAAATTACTCACATTTTTTGTTTCATTCACTTCATTTCTCCCCTTTCCAAGAATCTCATTGTTGTAGACCATGAGACATCCAACAGGCACCTCGCCATTCTCCAAAGCTTCTTTTGCCTGTAAAGAGGAGGAGATTATTATTAGTACACCAGCCATTTAAAATAGTGTGTTGTAATTTACTGGTGGGATTGACCTGTCCTGCCTTGTCTAAATGTGCCGTTGGTGGTCGCGGTTCCGTTCCTTTTCTTTTGCGTCTTCATAGTGAAAACGCAAAAGAAAAGTAACTGATTTGTTTTGGCGTCCTCTAAAAGTTATTGAAACGCCTAAATAACTAAACACCGACCACCAACGGCGCATTGTAGCTATAGGTCCTGCACCTACGCCAGGGTTTCCCAAACTCGGCCCTCGGGACCCCAATGGGTGCACGTTTTGGTTTTTGCCCTAGCACTACAAAGCTAATCAAGCTTTAATCAATTGAAGTAGCGTTAGGGCAATAACCAGAACCTGCACCCAATGGGATCTCGAATACCTACTTTGGAAAACGCTGCCCTATGCCAAACCAACCATGTCAAAGGCATTAGCCATCCACCTCTGTATGTCTTCGGGACATGGCTGGAAGTTCTCTTTAGAAACGACATCATTCCCCACATGCTCTGTCCCCATGTTGAATGTACAGTCTGAGAAACTAGATAAATTAGATTACACAAACTCATGCGACAGTTATAAAATCCCCACCGTCTGCCTGGAACAAATTTGCGCACATTGAAGGGGAAGATAATATTGGACGGACCAAGAGGCATTTATTTTGCAGATGATCGCAGAAACACTGATCAATCGATGTTGCTTTGCGCAGCTTCCCACCGTGTTTGGCATGTAGCTAGCATTCCAATTCGTGTCATGTGCGACTGTGGAAAATAACACGGTTGGGTGCTTTGTTTCTTCTGTTTTATAAATCGTCTCAAAAATGTTTTCGTCTACGTGGAATTTTCTGAAGCGCCACAAAAGGAAATTTATTTTCGCTGGAGCTTTTGTCGGAGGTAACGTTAGCTAGCTACGCTATCAAGATAGCACTTGGCTACCTTGCTCAACGTTAACGTTTTCATTATTTAGAAAAGTTGGCTAGCAAGCCATAATGTTTACCTGTGTGGGACTGGACTTTATCAGAAATGTTTAATGTAAACTTTGACGATTATGCATATATGAAGCTAAGTTATGTATATGGATAGAAAATTAATGTCCTGAAAGATAATCGTGGTAGGTAAATCTAGTTAATAGCTAATCTCATTCTAGCTACCTTGACCTTACGTTTGCCGGTTCCAGGTGTGTACTTTCTTGGTAAATATGCTCAAAAGAAAATCCGAGAGATGCAGGAGCGTGAGGCATCAGAGTACATCGCTCAAGCCCGACGTCAGTTCCACTTCGAGAGTAACCAGAGAACGTGCAACATGACAGGTACAGTACTGCTGTCTACCTGATCGGCACATCATCTTCAGCCTAGTAACAGTCCCAGAAATCTCCTGCAACACTCATGTCAAATGATTGAGTTACTGCTGTATTGATTCATATTCCTATTTGTGCAGTTTGACACCCTGTTAATGTTAATTTTTTTTTTTTTTTTTTAGTGTTGTCAATGCTCCCTACATTAAGAGAAGCCATTTTACATCATCTAAACTCTGAGAGCCTCACTACACTGCTGAAGAGCAAGTAAGTGTCTTATGACCTCTGTCGGGGAATTGCTAAAGCGATAGTTAAACAAAATTATTAGTTTAAAGTATTAATGACATTTGCTGTTTCTCTTCTAGACCAGCAAATAAACTTGACATATGGGAGGACCTGAAGATTATTAGTAAGTTATTGTACCTTAACAGCAATTACGTTTTGAATCAATAACTAAAGTCATTTGATCACATGATATACAGGTTTGTCATGGAATCACTCTTTTTTCCTATTCCCCCAGGTTTCACCCGAAGTGTTGTGGCTGTGTACAGTACATGTATGTTGGTTGTTTTACTCCGTGTCCAGCTCAATATCATTGGTGGCTACTTATACTTGGACAACTCTGTCAGCAAGAGTGGCATGGTAAGCCTTTAAGCTTCAATCTCTTTTAATTCCCAGACAAACATTTAGCCGGGATAATCTCAATTTAAAATGTTTTTGTTGTTGTTCAGGAATTGGCTTTATCTGTGTCCATAAAACCACCTCTGGATGTGGGATGGTCTATAAATGCCATTTTTGTGTTCTGTGCTCCACCAGATGCCCTTGGCCCCTCCAGATGTGCAACAACAATACCTCTCCAGCATCCAGCACCTTCTTGGGGATGGTAAGAGACAATTACTCTGCTTTCTGAAATAGCTAGGCCTTTAGTATAACAAGTCCTCTGTTGATTAGCCTAAATGAGTTCCACAGGCTATAAAGCATCCTTGCATTTTACGGATTCTCTCTGACTCCCAAGGGTTGAGTGAGATGATAACAACAGTTAAGAAAGCTGTGCAGAACACATTGGGCGGGTGAGTCAGTGCCAGCCACATGCACGCATTGCACAGCAGCACCTCAAACCACATTAGGAGGATTAAGTCATATGTGATGCTTTTGCCTGTCTGTCAGTGACTGTGTGTCTGTCTCCCCACCCACCCACTCAGGGTGTCCCTGAAGCAGAATCTGTCCCTTCAGGAGCTGGAGCAGCACCTTAACCAGATCAGAGCCCAGGTGGAGGAGGGAGACGGCTCCACACACAGACCTCTCTCCTGGTACATGATGCCTGACGAGGAGAACACTCTGGCTGCACAGGTGACAGCCCTCACCTGCCCATTATATAAATATATATTTTTACTGTTCTGACCAGCAGACCAGCAAACTAAACCAGCAAAAACAGTGTAGGGCACAAGATGCAAATTTTGTGGGTGAGGCGAGAGGGGGTGGAGGCATCTTGTTATGACATGCATTATCTGAATTAGGCCCACAGAATTATACCTATGGAAAAAGAATGGCTTCTATGGAGAAACTTTGAATGTCTTTGGACTTCCGAGTTGGTTTAACGTTGGACCAGAGCAAATGTTAGCTAGGGAACAAGCTAAAAACAAGTCTTACCTCTTGTAGTTAATACTTCCAATGTGAAGCTATAGTATCCTGAAAAAGTTCATCTATTATTTTAAACATATCTCCCTAATGCCTGAATTGTGCTTTTTATTGGTATGAATCTTGTCCTGGAGGCAGTACTAAGCGAGTTCCACTAGCTTGGCCAGCTGTAGGCTACAGTAACCTATACTTCAGAGGGGAGGGGTCTACACACACACCCACTGGCAAAGATTTCCAGCTGGCAGGCACACTGGCATATACGTTTCTGAGCGACAGAGGGAGGGCTTTGTTTGCATAGGCAATTTCTTAGAATTTTTGTGGGACTGGAAAAAAATGCCTAGAATGTTATTAACTGGTTCCCATGCTTTTAAAATAACGATTCGGTTCCGGAACAGTATAGATGGCTTCCGGTTCTGTTACTAAATAAATAAATAAAAATCTGGTTTTCGTTTCTGTTCCCTGAACCGGTTCCAACCAATGCTGGATTGTCAACCCTGGTCAGATTAATGGTCATGAACTGATACACATACAACTTTATGTATTTCTTTGTTTTGTTTATTTGGGTTAAAACTGGGGTTTACATTATTTAATTGTTTGACAGGCCTGTGGTCTGACGGAGAATGATGTCACTACGATAAAGCTGCTCAATGAAACCAGAGACATGCTTGAAAGGTAAAATGGAGACCTAACACTCATTGACCCTTATTTAGAGAGGTTTATCTTGCGTGTGGGTGTGCTGAACTGTGTCCCCTCTGTTCTCCAGCCCGGACTTCGGAACTGTACTCAACATCTGCCTGAACAGGGGCTTCAACCGTTTCCTTGACAACATGGCAGAGTTTTTCCGGCCCCCACCCGGAGCACAAGGAGACTCCACCCCAGTCACTACACCTGATAGGTCTGTTTTTTTGTGGATGAATTTAGTTGGCAGCAATTTATGGGAGGTCACTTGTCATAGTAAATCACTTTCTGAATTCTACAAATGAAAAAAAAAAAAAATTGTATAAAATTAATCTACCTATCAATTAATGCCCCTCCACAATCTCTTCCAGTCTCTCGCATGTAAGTCTCCCAGTTGCCAAAATCATCCCCATTGTGAATGGACAGATCCACTCCATCTGCAGTGAAATACCAAGTCACTTTGTACAGGTAAGAGCTCATTTGCCTTTGGGTTTCCATTTTTGAATCCCAGCATGTTTTAAGTCTTGAGTCTAAGGATGACACTTCCTCTTTGCAGGATCTCCTGATGATAGACCAAGTGAAGGAGTTTGCTGCCAATGTGTATGAGACATTCAGCACATCCCATGAACTGCAGAAATAAGGGAGTTGACATATTCCTGGTAGACCTGGCCCGCTCTTCCTGCTCTGTATCTTTGCATGACGCTGCCTGCTGTGGACATCACGAATGGAGGAAGAAAGCTCTTATTCGCTGTACCATGTCAGAATACTTGAGGACTGTTCCATTGTGGAATGTAATGCCATCAACTGCCGCCTACTCCAGCTGTAGACCTCAAGGTGAGATAACCACTTCATCTTGGGAAGTTGAGTTTTTGGCTCACGGTTTATAAAGTCAGCCAGCCAGACTCCTCTGAATCAAAGTAACTTTCCTGTGTCATGAAAAATAAATAAAATCCTGAAAGCCTTGTCCCACTTTACGTAGACATTGTTTCGATACATTAACCATAAGTTGAACTACTGTTGCTTTGAGTTTGAACTATTTTCTCCTTTCTATTACTGTTGTTGAAGAGTCAACCCTTACCTTCCATTTTGACCTTTAATCTACCATTATCAACAGTGCTGTGTCATCAAGGCTGCAAGTTCTCATTACACCTCAGTCTAATTCCTGTTTAACAATGTTCAGTATTGTCTAATACATAATTCTGCACTTTTTATGTTTCTTCTTTGGAAATGTAATCTTTAAGGTTTGTTTTCTTAAATCATGGAAATTGGGAAATTTTAGAGGTGAGAATGTAGGCCTATGTATTATATATTTTGTAACATAACATTCTAAATGACAACAGAAAATGTAAGTACTGTAGTGTTGACATTGAAAATTATAAACACATGATTTAATATATTTCGTATTTGATTTGTTTCCTATTATACAGAAATGTAGGTTGCCGTTTCATTGACTGCTGCGTCTGTATCATACTGTAGTGTTGATTTAAGAAGTTCCTTTGCGCAGCAGCAGAGGGCAGCATAGAACTAAGGACTAACGTTGACTCCCTCACTCTCTCAGGTTGGCATTTATTAAAGGCAGGTTGGCATTTATTCGGAAGACTCATGAAGGCTGCTCTGCAGGGTAGCACTAGATGGCACAGCTAGAAATGAATCAAATCTGATTTTAACCCTGACCCTGACCCCCGAAATATTAAAACAACCCCCAAAAAATATATATTTTTAACGATATATAGCCAATTTTGACTTAGCAGCTGGCCCATCTTGTGGAATTCACTTAGTACTGCCTCCAGGACAAGATTCATATCATTAAATGTCAACCTGCTCAATAACAACTTGTTATGGACCAAGTACAGCTCTATTAAATGTTATTAGGAAATACATTAGATTACCTTCCTTGTTAATTTCACAGTATTTATTTTACAAATGGATCCGCCACCATTATTTAAGAAGTTAAACACAAAGAAAATGACCAAAAACATGTATTTTGTGTAGTTGGCATGTTTTATGAGTCCTAGAAAATACTGATGGCAAACAAAACCTCCTAAACCCTTGTTTTCAAAGATTACATCGTTCATATGATATGAGTGTGTGACTAAACATGACATCATGTAGTTATTGACCTTTGTGATAAACACATTGATTCACATTTCAATTTCATTTTAAGCTCCTTTTCTGGTTTATATTTTTTCACTTGACTACACATTTTAGTATGTTACGGGGTAGAAAAGATATGATTAGCTGTAAAGTGTTTGAATATAAAATTGCCATTTCAGGTGAAACATAAACAAATACATATTTTTGTGACAACCAGCACTACAACCAGGAATACGACTTTCCCAAAGCGGCTCCTTTGTCTGCACCTCCCAGGGAATTTGAACCGAGTGAGGCTTCGGATGCGCGCACACCACCCACTCGCTAATGTCCAGTCCCTAGTAACAAAGTCGACGAAATCAGGGAAAGAGTTGCTTTCAAAGAGATATCCGGGATTGTAACATACTCTGTTTCACGGAAACATGGCTAGCTGGGGACATGCTGTCGGAGTCCGTACAGCCAACACGATTTTCAGTGCATTGCGCCGACAGGAATAAACATCTCTCCTGTAAGAAGAAGGGTGGTGGTGTATGTTTCATGATTAACAACTCATGGTGTAATTGTAAAAACATACAATAACTCAAGTCATTTTGTTCACCTGACCTAGAATTTGTCACAATCATATGCTGACCGTATTATTTCGCAAGAGAACTCTCCTCGGTTATCATCACGGCCGTGTATATCCCCCTGCAAACGGATATCAAGACGGCCATAAAGGAATTCACTGGACTTTATGCAAACTGGAAACCATATATCCTGAGGCTGCATTTATCGTAGCTGGGGATTTAACAAAGCTAATTTGAGAACAAGGCTACCTAAATTCTATCAGCATATCGATTGCAATACACGAGTGAGTAACACGCTCGACCATTGCTACTCTAACTTCCGCGATGCACACAAGGCCCTCCCCCGCCCTCCTTTTGGTAAATCCGACCATAACTCCATCTTGTTGCTCCCCTCCTATACGCAGAAACTAAAACAGGAAGCGCCCATGCTCAGGTCTATCCAATGCTGGTCTGACCGATCGGATCTCACGCGTCAAGATTGCTTCGATCACGTGGACTGGGATATGTTCCGGGTAGCCTCAGGCAATAACATTGACGTATACGCTGACTCGGTGAGCGAGTTTAGAAGGAAGTGTATAGGAGATATTGTACCCACTGTGACTATTAAAACCTTCCCTAACCTAAAACCGTGGATTGATGTCAGAATTCGCGCAAAACTGAAAGCACGTACCACCGCATTTAATCATGGCAAGGCGACTGGAAACATGGCCAAATACAAACAGTGTAGTTAATCCCTCCGTAAAGCAATTAAACAAGCAAAGTGTCAGTAAAGAGACAAAGTGGAGTCGCAATTCAATGGCCCAAACACAAGACCTTTGTGGCAGGGTCTACAGACAATTAGGGATTACTAAAAGAAAACCAGCCCTGTTGCGGACATCGACGTCTTGCTTCCAGACAAATTAAACAAATGATTTGCTCTCTTTGAGGTACAGTGCCACTAACGCGGCTCGCTCCCAAAGACTGTAGGCTCTCCAAGGCTGCCGGCCCAGACGGCACCCCTAGCCGCGTCCTCAGAGCATGCGCGGACCAGCTGTCTGGTGTGTTTACGGACATATTCAATCAATCCCTATCCCAGTCTGCTGTCCCCACATTCTTCAAGAGGGCCACCATTGTTCCTGTTCCCAAGAAAGCTAAGGTAACTGAACTACAAGTCTATCGCCCCGCCCCGTAGCACTCACTTCTGTCATCATGAAGTGCTTTGAGACACTAGTCAAGGATCATATGCCCTCCACCCGACCTGTCATCCTAGACCCAATCCAATTTGCTTACAGCCCCAATAGGTCCACAGATGATGCAATCGCCATCACACTGCTCTATCCCATCTGGACAAGAAGAATACATATGTAAGAATGCTGTTCATTGACTACAGCTCAGCATTCCACACCATAGTACCATCCAAACTCATCCTTAAGCTTGAGACCCTGGGTCTCGACCCCGCCCTGTGCAACTGGGTCCTGGACTTCCTGACGAGCAACCCCAGGTGGTGAAGGTAGGAAACAACATCTCCCCTCCACTGATCCTCAACACTGGGGCCCCACAAGGGTGCGTTCTCAGCCCCCTCCTGTACTTCCTGTTCACCCACGACTGTGTGGCCATGCACGCCTTCAACTCAATCATCAAGTTTGCAGATGACACTACAGTGGTAGGCTTGATTACAAACAACAACAAGACAGCCTACAGGGAGGAGGTGAGGGTCCCCGGGAGCGAGGTGTCAGGAAAATAACCTCATTCAATGTCAGCAAAACAAAAGAGATGATCGTGGACTTCAGGAAACAGCAAAGGGTACACCCCCTATTCTCATCGATGGGACAGCAGTGGAGAAGGTGGAATGTTTTAAGTTCCTTTGTGTACATATCACTGACAAACTGAAATGGTCCACGCACATAGACACTATGGTGAAGAAGGCACAACAGCGCCTCTTCAACCTCAGCAGGCTGAAAATGTTTCGCTTGTCACCGAAAACTCTCACTAACTTTTACAGGTGCACGATTGAAAACACCTTGTCAGGTTGTATCACTGCCTGGTACTGCAACTGCACCGCCCACAACCGCAGGGCCCTCCAGAGGGTGGTGCGGTCTACACAACGCATCACCGGGGGCAAACTTACTGCCCTCCAGGGCACCCACAACACCTGACGTCACAGAAAGCCAAAAAAGATCACGGACAATAACCACCCAAGCCACTGCCTGTTCCCCCGCTTCCATCCAGAAGGTGAGGTCAGTACAGGTGCATCAAAGCTGGGACAGAGAGATTGAAAAACAGCTTCTATCTCAAGGCCATCAGATTGATAAACAGCCACCACTAGCACAGAGAGGCGGCTGCCTACCTACAGACTTGATATCATTGGCCACTTTAATAAATGGAACACTAGTCACTTTAATAATGCCACTTTAATAATGTTTACATATTTCACATTACTCATCTCACATGTAAACTCAGCAAAAAAATAAACGTTTATTTTCAGCAAACTTAACATGTGTAAATATTTCTATGAACATAAGAAGATTCAATAACTGAGACATTAACTGAACAAGTTCCACAGACATGTGACTAACAGAAATTGAATAATGTGTCCCTGACCAAAGGGGAGGGGGAGCAAAATCAAATGTAACGGTCAGTATCTGTTGTGGCCACCAGCTGCATTAAGTACTGCAGTGCATCTCCTCCTCAGAGACTGCACCAGATTTGTCAGTTCTTGCTGTGAGATGTTACCCCACTCTTCCACCAATACACCTGCACATTCCCGTACATTTCTGGGGGGAATGGCCCTAGCCCTCACCCTCCGATCCAACAGGTCCCAGACGTGCTCAATGGGATTGAGATCTGGGCTCTTCGCTGGCAATGGCAGAACACTGACATTCCTGTCTTGCAGGAAATCACGCACAGAACGAGCAGTATGGCTGGTGGCATTGTCATGCTGGAGAGTCATGTCAGGATGAGCCTGCAGGAAGGGTACCACATGAGAGAGGAGGATGTCTTCCCTTGTAACGCACATCGTTAAGATTGCCTGCAATGACAACAAGCTCAGTCCGATGATGCTGTGACACACCGCCCCAGACCATGACGGACCCTCCACCTCCAAATCGATCCCGCTCCAGAGTACAGGCCTCTATGTATCGCTCATTCCTTCGACAATAAACTTGAATCCAATTTTTACACCTTTATTGAATCTTTATTTAACTAGGCAAGTCAGTTAAGAACACATTCTTATTTTCAATGACGGCCTAGGAACGGTGGGTTAACTGCCTCGTTCGGGGGCAGAAAGACAGATTTTCACCTTGTCAGCTCGGGGGATTCAATCTTACAGTTAACTCGTCCAACGCAATAGTGACCTGCCTCTCTCGTTGCACTCCACATTTGTTACGCAAATGCAGCAAGCCAAGATAAATTGATAGCTAGCATTAAACTTATCTTATAAAAAACAATCAATCATAATCACTAGTTAACTACACATGGTTGATGATATTACTAGATATTATCTAGCGTGTCCTGTGTTGCATATAATCTGATTGAGCATACAAGCATACAAGTATCTAAGTATCTGACTGAGCGGTGGTAGGCAGAAGCAGGCGTGTAAACATTCATTCAAACAGCACTTTAGTGCGTTTTGCCAGCAGCTCTTCCTTGTGCGCCAAGCATTGGGCTGTTTATGACTTCAAACCTATCAACTCCCGAGAAGAGGCTGGTGTGACGGAAGTGAAATGGCTGGCTAGTTAGCGCGCGCTAATAGCGTTTCAAACTTCACTCACTCTGAGCCTTGGGGTGGTTGTGTCCCTTGCTCTGCATGGGTAACGCTGCCTCGATGTGGTGGCTGTTGTCGTTGTGTTGCTGGTTCGAGCCCAGGGAGGAGCGATACACTGGCAATACTAAAGTGCCTATAAGAATAGTCAAAGGTTAATGAAATACAAATGATATAGAGGGAAATAGTACTATAATAACTACAACCTAAAACTTCTTACCTGGGAATATTGAAGACTCGTGTTAAATGGAACCACCAGCTTTCATATGTTCTCATGTTCTGAGCAAGAAACTGAAACGTTAGCTTTCTTGCATAGCACATATTGCACTTTTACGTTCTTCTCCGACACTTTGTTTTTGCATTATTTAAACCAAATTGAACATTATCTACTTGAGGCTAAATTGATTTTATTGATGTATTACATTAAGTTAAAATAAGTGTTAATTCAGTATTGTTGTAATTGTCATTATTACAAATACATTTATTTTGTTAAATCTGCTGATTAATCGGTATCGGCTTTTTTGGTCCTCCAATAATCGGTATCGGTGTTGAAAAATCATATTTGGTCGACCTCTAGTTGTTACACGTGGTCTGCCACTGCAAGGACAATCAGCTGTCCGTCCTGTCTCCATGTAGCGCTGTCTTAGGCGTCTCACAGTACGGACATTGCAATGTATTGCCCCGGCCACATCTGCAGTCCTCATGCCTCCTTGCAGCATGCCTAAGGCACTTTCACGCAGATGAGCAGGGACCCTGAGTCAATAGAATGGCCTCTTTAGTGTCCTAAGTTTTCATAACTGTGACCTTAATTGCCTACTGTCTGTAAGCTGTTAGTATCTTTATGACCGTTCCACAGGTGCATGTTCATTAATTGTTTATGGTTAATTGAAAAGCATGGGAAACAGTGTTTAAACCCTTTACCAAGGAAGATCTGTGAAGTTATTTGGATTTTTACAAATTATCTTTGATATACAGGGTCCCGAAAAAGGGACATTCCTTTGTATATACTGTATACTGTATCCTTAACCGCTCTGTCCCGCTAATCCATATATTTTATACTTATATATTCTTATCCCATTCCTTTACTAGATTTTGTGTTTTAGGTTTTGTTGTGGAATTTGTTAGATATTAGGTGTTGTTGTGGAATTGTTAGATATTACCTGTTAGATACTGCTGCACTGTTGGATCTAGAAGCATAAGCATTTCGCTACACTCCCAATAACATCTGCTAACCATGTGTATGTGACTAATACAATTTGATTTGAAAGTATTTTCATCACAAACCCAGTGTGTGTCAAGTGATTTAGAAGACCCCTTCAAGACTGTGGTCTTACATTGCACTATTATATCCTCGACACAGCCAGTGGTTTATGAAACTCAGACATGAAAGAGAAGGGATTCCTAAAGAACAAAAGAGTGTAAGATTGTGACTGATCTGGTGGTGCTATTATGGCACTCCTCTACTGGCCCTTGTCAAGGTCCCCAGAGTTTCATAACAAAGCCTTCCAGTCAGGGAACTGGCACAAGGCTAAATAAAGGACAGACTGTGTACTCACGTCCATGATGAATATGGGTTAAGTGATACTAAAAGTGATGGAAATCTTTTTTGTGTGACACGGAGTGAAACCGGTTCAGTCATGCTGACGAAAGCCGTTTTAGGCCTCGAAATAGAGGGACAGTGTTAACATACATAATGGCTGCTTTGTTACATAAAGCAATTGTGATTAGTAACTGCGAGGGTGTTTTCCACAAAGCATGTTCACAAACAGCTCACCTCCAATCACATGACTTGTTGAGTGTGCCCTCTGTGGTGTGCATCCAGCAAACAGGAAATTCCCCTATCACATGACTGTCGCCTGGAAGGCTGAGGGCGTGAAGGTAAACAAAATTGTCTGATTCCGTCAGTGCAGCAATATCTAACATGTAAACTAACAATTCCACAGCAACTACCTAACATACACATATCTAAGGAAAGGAATGGAATAAGAATATGCACATGTCAATATATGGTTGAGATTTGAAATAATACATTAAAAAACATAAAACTGCAAGGTTCCTTAAGGACTAGAAGCGAGGCAGTCCTCTCTGTCGGCGCCATCTTTTGGTAAACATTTCAGGCATTTTCCCTGCTCTTTCCTCATCTGAGAGTGACTACTGTAGGCTGGTTTGTACACTCCTCTCTGTATTTATTTGGAAAGTGAAGCAAAAATGAGTACATTTGTCTCTATACTCCAGGATTTTTTTTATTTGAGATCAAATGTTTCATACTGTATGAGGTGACAGTACAGTGTCTGTTTTACCGTTTAGAAATAAAATCACTTTATGTATCTAGTCCCCCATTTGAATGTGAATTTTTCTTCATAAGTATTTGGACAAATTCACTTATAGTGTATTAAAGTAGTCAAATGTTTTAGTATTTGGTAGTGGACTAAACTCCATGGTGAAGGAAGTTTATGATGAACTTCAACAACGGCGTGGATCCGAGACCAGGCTTTGTGGAATCTAGCTCCAACTACATCGATTCGCCCAAGGTCAATACTTACAAAAAATAATCATATGAAACGCCCACATTGTACCTCTGTAGTTGCGTGCCTTTCTTTGTTTGCTAAAATCCATCTATTTTCAATAAACGTAAATAAAATAACACCACCAAATGTTTCTTGGTTTAGATTCAATTGGTACATGCGCATTTGCGCTGAGTTGCCATCTTAGAGCAACAGCAATGAGCAAACAGTCAGCGGTTGTATTTGATTCATGTTTATTGAAAAAGTATGAATTTGATCAAACAAAGAAAGGCACACAGATACAGAGGACAAACATAAGTACAAGGTAGGAGTTTCATCATTTAAATCATTTTATGTGTAGGAGATAGATAGTGGCACAGCGGTCTAAGGCACTGCATCTCAGTGCAAGTGGCGTCACTACAGTTTCTGGTTCGAATCCAGGCTGTATAACATCCGGCCGTGATTGGGAATCCCATAGGGTGGCACACAATTGGCCCAGCGTTGTCTGGGTTTGACCGGGGTAGGCTGTCATTGTAAATAAGAATTTGTTCTTAACTGACTTGCCTGGTTAAATTTAAAAAATGTAATATATAAATAAATAGATTCCACAAAGCCTGGTCTTGGCTCCACACCGTTGGTGAAGTTCCTCATTAAACCTCCTTCACCATGGAGTTTAGTCCGCTAAGTATTTGGTCCCATATTCCTAGAACGCAATGACTACATCAAACTTGTGACTCTACAAACTTGTTAGATGAATTTGCAGTTTGTTTTGGTTGTGTTTCGGCTTATGTTAGAACCAATAGGAACTGAATGGTGAATATTGTATTGTGTCATTTTGGTGTCAATTTTATTGTAAATAAGAATAAAATAAGTTTCTGAATGCTACCATGATTATTAATCATGAATGAATTGTGAATAATGATGAGTGATAAAGTTACAGAGGAACAATGATCATATCCATCATTATTATTCAGAATCCCTTCATGATTATTGATAATTATGGTAGCATCCACATTAATGTAGAAGTGTCCAGAAACATCTTCTATTCTTATTGACAATTAAAGTGTCTCCAAAATAACACAATACATTATTCACCATTCAGTTCCTATTGGCAAAGCGTAATCCGAAACTCATCCAAAACAAACTGCAAATGCATCCAACAAGTTTGATGTAGTAATTTCGTGCTAGGAATATGGGATCAAATACAAAACTTTTGACTACTGTAATGAAATATGTACATTTGTCCAAATACTTCTTCAAATAGCGGGACTAGATCCATAAAGTGCTTTAATTTCTAAACAGTAAAACAGATATGTATGAAAATAACCTAAACTTTAAGGTGACATTCTGTACTATCACCTCATATGAAACCAGTATAGAGCCTCACTGTCCAAATAATTACAGAGGGAGTGTATAGAAACCGTATTAGTTTAGTGAATTTATTGCAATTGTCACATCTGCTCCTGCTACACCCCCTAGTGGACATCCGGTGTCTCCTTGACCTGCAGCCATTCTCCCAGTTCTCTCCCTCTCCCTCTGTGTGTGTGATTGTGTAGTATGAGACAGGTGTGCTGGAGTCAGAGACGTTCCCCACCAGCTGCAACCCATTCCATAATCAAGACCTCTACAAATACTCTGTCCTGCCACTTCCACTCTGCCAGATCCTAATCTCCGTTCAGTCAGTCATGCTTCTAGCTATTTGTTGTTATTTAAGATCCTGTATCCTGCTGTGCCTATTTCCTTGCCTGACACTGTTTCTCCTCTCACTGCAGTTTTGCCGCTCTGACTCTGGTTCCTGTCTTCTGTTCCACATCTCACCACCCTGCTACCCTGTTCTGGAATCAACTCATCAACACTCCCTTGGACCTGTTTACCCTGTCCCAACCCCAGTTCACTCCAACCTCAGCCTCCACATCTGGTTTCCTACAACTTATCCAAGCTTCCCTGGATCTGCACTTCATCTCTCCCTGTGTTACAATAAATATATTGGTTCATCCCTGTTTCCTGGTCTGAGTCTGCTCTTGGGTTCCCCTGTTCTGCTCCACTTAACAGCAATAGCATGTTATGACAGAGCATATTCTAGAAAGAGCGAGGTCATTATCTTCCTGTCCTCAGACTACTTTCAAGCCTATTTGGTTCTGCAAACTAATACATTCTGGTATTGGGTAGTAGATATATTGAAATTAAATATGTGTACTACATTAGTGAAAATGTGAATGTTTTGTGACTCAAATCACACAAATAATAAAACATATTGTTTATAACACTTTTGTAACAGTCTGTAGTGTTTTATCATTAGTGGACTACTATTGAATATCTGTTCTACTTAACTTAAATCCCTCAAGCTTAAATGTCTGCTTCTTCAGCAATTAAGGGTGAGTCATCACAACTGGCAGTGAATCACCAGAACCTTCCCTGTCAAAAGGCTTAGCTCACCTCTATTCCCCCTCACAGGTTATCAAACCCGTAATAATAACAACCTTTATTACAGTATCACAAGCCTCTCCTGAGACTGTGGTTTCAAGTGAAATAGGCTATTTATTATATCCTATATGCATACAGAAGTTGTTCCCAACTTCAACTGTAGGCTACCGTAGCTTTATAATTAATTCTGAGAATTGCAGATGTTATCGCAGGTGCAGCGAAATGCTTATGTTTCTAGCTTCAACAGTGCAGTAATACCTAACAATACACACAAATCCAAGAAATAAAAAGAAAGAAATGAAGAAATATCTGAATGAATATTACAAGAAATATGATGTGTTATGGACAGTATATGAATAGAAAAGGTGTGTACAGCAGTAGGTATATAGGATACGCCATGACTAGAAGTTGGTATAACAGTATGTAAACATGATTAAAGTGATCAGTGTTCAATGATTCTGTATGTGCATAGGGCAGCAGTCTTTAAGGCGCAGGGTAGAGTACCGGGTGGTAGCCGGCTAGTAACGGTGACTAAGTTCAGGGCAGGGTACTGGGCAGTGGTGACTATTTAACAGACTGATGGTCTTTCAGTCTCTCAGTCCCAGCTTTGATGCACCTGTACTCTTTCCGATTATGAGATGGTTTCAGGGTGAACAGGCCGTGGCTCGGATGGCACAGGTGCTTGATGATCTTGGCCTTCCTGTAACACTGGGTGCTGTAGATCTCCTGGAGGGCAGGCAGTGTGCCCCCGGTGATGCATTGGGCTGACCGCACCAACCTTTGGAGAGCCCTGTGTTTGCGGACGGTGCAACTGCCATACCAGGCGGTGATACAGCCCGACAGGATGCTCTCAATGGTGCATCTGTAGAAGTTTGTGAGGGTCTTAAGGGCCAAACTGAATTCCGTCAGCCTCCTGTGGTTGAAGAGGTCCTGTTGCGCCTTCTACACCACATTGTGTGGATGGTCCATTTCAGGTTGTCAATGATTTGCACGCCGAGCAACTTGAAGCTTTTCACCCTCTCCACTGTGGCTCCGTCAATGTGGATGGGGGCGTGCTCTCTCTTCTGTCTCCTGAAGTCGATGATCACGGACGTTTTGTTGCCTACTTTCACCACCTGGGGTCGGTCCGTTAGGAAGTCCAGAACCCAATTTCACAGGGAGGGGTCCAGACCCAGGGCCCTGAGCTTAGCAGTGAGCTCAGATGGTCATGGTGATGAAGGCTGAGCTGTAGTCGATGACCAGCATACTTACATAGGTATTCCTCTTTTCCAGATGGGATAGGGCAGTGTGCAGTGCGATGGCGAATGTGTCATCCGTGGATCTGTTGGAGTGGTATGCAAATTGTAGTGGATCTAGGGTATCGGGTAAGGTGGAGGTGATATGATCCTTATCTAGCCATGATGACAGAAATGAGTAGTATGGGGCGATGTTCATTTTTTTCAGTTACCTTCGCTTTCTTGGGTACAGGAAAAATGGACAGCAGACTGGGATAGGAAGAGATAGGAGGGGAGGAGCAGAATAGAGGCGTGATCTGATTTGCCGAAGGGGAGTAGCAATGGTCAAGAATACTCGATGAGCGTGTAGCGAAGGAGATTTGTTGATAAACTTCAGTAGCATTTTCCTCCAATTTGCTTTATTAAATTCCCCAGCTACATACATGCAGCCTCAGGATATGCGGTTTCCAGTTTGCACACAGTCCACTGTAGTTCCTTGAAAGCTGTCTAGGTGTCGGCTTGAGGGGGAATACACATGGCCATGATGATGACCGAAGATATTTCTCTCGAACAAATCTCTCTCTCAAACTAATCTAAAAGCAATTTCAAACTAATCTAAAAGCAATGTAATCAAAAAGGTGACATCATCCATTTAGCCAGCCATGTGCTAGGTTTGTTTACCAGCCGTGTATCTTTGACAGGTGTTCAGAGGGTTGGTTGTATTTGTGCTACTATAGCAGCCTGTTCAGAGCAGAGACAGTCAATTTGCTCAGGCCCTGTGTGTGTGTGTGTGTGTGTGTGTGTGTGTGTGTGTGTGTGTGTGTGTGTGTGTGTGTGTGTGTGTGTGTGTGTGTGTGTGTGTGTGTGTGTGTGTGTGTGTGTGTGTGTGTGTGTGTGTGTGTGTGTGTGTGTGTGTGTGTGTGTGTGTGTGTGTGTGCATTATTGATTTCTTAAGCCAGTCCCTGGAGTAATCTCTGTCCTGAGTCCTGATTGGTCCCTGGCCAGTGTTCTCATTAACTATTCACAAAGCACTGTGATGATGCACACTCCAGTCACACCATGGATTTGGGAGATGATGTCACTTCACCTGAGCAATCCCATTGGCTAAAGACCCTCCACTGGCAGGCTCGAGCAGTGAGCACGGAGTATCAATTTTATCCCTGATTCAAAACAATGAGGTTACAAAAAAATCACATGGCTTTCCTGGTATGACGTCGCCCCTGCAAGTTGTAAAGAGTATGAGTTACTGTAACAATGAATTGGAAATGATATACTTGTATAGACACTGTAAACAGTACACTTTATGCTTGCCAGTAAACAAGTGATACACTAAGTGTGTTCTTTAGTTTCCAGCACAAATAACACTGGTATAATCGGGTTACTTATACTGACAATAATGTCATTTTTGTGGTTTCATAAAGGATTGACCTGTAGGATAGTAGAGGCCACATAATGATGACAACACAAGCACCTGACTCCACAGCGGTATCCGAGAGCTTGTCTTACGACCACCTTGTATATATTTCTTTATGGGAATGAGTGAGACAATCTTGGCCAGCCCAAAGTTGCAGTTTCATGTAGATCTGTGTATATCTGTGATCTTGGATAGTAAAGGGAATAAGACAGGTAGAACCTTCTGAAAGTCACTCACATTTTGCTTCAGGAAGTCATGTATGGTGGCGCTGTGATCCGTTTTCCTTCCTCAAAAACAAAGGAAATATTTTACTTGCCTTAGGTCAGGTCATGACAACCTGGATCAGTGTGATTGCTGAAACTTGTTCATGGTACGACACAGTTTGATTTCAAGTACTATGATGTCATACTTTACATCAGTGATTCCCAACCAGGGGTATTACGACCCCTGGAGGTACTTGGCCTAGCCACAGGGAGTACTTGAGAAGACTCATGAGACCATAAGTCTAATGGTAAAATGCACATGAGGGGTACTTCAGTGGTACAGTAACTGAAAAAAGGTTAGTAACCACTACTGTACATCATATCAAACTTTGCTTCAGGATATCTAAGGGAAACAGGACTTGTGATGATATACACATACAGTGTACAATACACACACACACATTGACATGTGTTATTCCAATATTCTAAGGTCATCAGGATATTCAATATAGCTCTAAGGTCATGGATCATGTCATCAGATGTGACATCTGGAATCCTAATTTCACTTCTCAAAGGAATAACTTCAACAACTTGTTTTAGCTGCCATGTTCTCACCCCATGACTGTGCAACTTAACCACTGCTTTCAGGTCAACACCATACAGTACTGGGACTGTGTGTGATGTAGGCGTCTCCATGTTCTCACCCCATGACTGTGCAACTTAACCACTGCTTTCAGGTCAACACCATACAGTACTGGGACTGCGTGTGATGTAGGCGTCTCCATGTTCTCACCCCTGACTGTGCAACTTAACCACTGCTTTCAGGTCAACACCATACAGTACTGGGACTGCGTGTGATGTAGGCGTCTCCATGTTCTCACCCCTGACTGTGCAACTTAACCACTGCTTTCAGGTCAACACCATACAGTACTGGGACTGCGTGTGATGTAGGCGTCGCCATGTTCTCACCCCTGACTGTGCAACTTAACCACTGCTTTCAGGTCAACACCATACAGTACTGGGACTGCGTGTGATGTAGGCGTCTCCATGTTCTCACCCCTGACTGTGCAACTTAACCACTGCTTTCAGGTAAACACCATACAGTACTGGGACTGCGTGTGATGTAGGCGTCTCCATGTTCTCACCCCTGACTGTGCAACTTAACCACTGCTTTCAGGTAAACACCATACAGTACTGGGACTGTGTGTGATGTAGATGTCGCCATGTTCATGTAACCAGTTTACACATGAGACTGAAATAACACAATGCAGGGAGCCTAGCTACAAAAGGAAATGAGGTCAGGGCCTGTGACGGGCTTGGGAATCCTGGCCGCGGCTTCCCCTCTGCTGCCTGCCCTGCCTGTCTGCATGCCTGGGATAAACGTCTACTGGGTGGGAGGGCATTGCTATGGCTGCAGCCGGGTAAACACAAACACGGCTGGGATCTGGGCTGCGTTCAAGAGTGAGCGCTGTGGAGGAGGTAGTACTGATTTAACTGGGGATTGCTTTATAAATAACTATTACTTCTGCTGTCCATGCACAATGCCAATGTACAGTGTTAAGGAAGCTACAAACTTCTTTTTAAAGGCTGACGTGTCAGCCGATGTCCCTACGTAGTGAGCTCAAATGCAACATCACAGAGTTTCACTAAGCATATTTACATATAGACACATTTTTGTCCTCACCTTAGCCTTCCATTGCTGACAGGATCCTTATAGCCGCAATAGTGGTTGAGATAAATGACAGCATATGTCAGTTCCTGATTTGAGGGACCTTTGTAACACAGAGCGAAGTTACTGCTACCCATTGGTTAATACCTCCGTTTTTTTAAATGCATCCCAAACCACTAATTACTGTAATTTACAGTGTTAAATAAAAATAGTATGTGAAGAAATGTTTCATTTTGTCATTATAATAAGGTTGTTAACAACGTGAAAATCATTGTGGAAATCTGTTGCAGCTCAAGTCGACTACATAACTCATTAGCTACACACAATAATACCAAAGTCAATACCAAAGTCAATATCAGCATGTGAAGTAGCTAGTTAGCTGTAAAATTGCCTAAACAAACTGCACTATCCATTTAGGAGTCTACAATCTCACCATGTTCAACCTGCCAATAGCAGAGTTGAGTCTGACATTGGCAACGGCCGTGTAACGGCACCATACAATGCACCCTGAACTGAAGAGGCAGTCTAATAGGAGAAATGTGGTGGGCCCTCTGTTAAATTACACATTTCTCCAGGTAGGAATATCGGATAAAAATAATCTATGGCTCATTTGAGAGAATATAACCTCCCACATTATGACATTGGCCAGTATTGAAATCTGACATGTATGATAGACGTTTTCACGATCTAAAAGTCGTATTCCTATTAACTTCCAGTGTAGTGAGAGAGACTTTATCACAGTGCTACGTCATACTGATCCAATTTCTAATAGCTCAGATACACATGAAAACATGAACTTACCCACAGAGAATTAGAACATCGCTCAGAGATGCACAAAAACAATATAACATTCACAATGGGTTCATCTTTCCTTTAAAGACAATCCGAAATGAGTGCCTCATAATACTGAGACCTTGAACAACTCATCTGGGGAAGTCTCTGGCACTCACTGTTCAATATGCTCACAAAGATACATCATGGGTTATGGCCTAAGCAACACTTATAGGCCTTCAACTTTATCTTGGAAAACGACTGTGGTTCCCTACAGTAAACTGCAACAGATTACTACCAACTAATCAGCTGTGATGAGCCAATAAGCAGCTTTCAACACACTTCTATAAAGGACAAAAACTAAATGAAGACACTTCTGAATCCCCTCATTATAAACAGTGTGGCATTAGTTCTACAACAAGTGACTGGTATACTATTGTTGATTAATACATTATAGATTAATACCATTCATAATAACGAATGTTATAGGGCCTATTCAGTGGTTGTTTTAATACTCTTTTGTAATAGATACGTTATTATTGTCATTTATATTAATGAATAATATTATTAATTACTATTAGTATTATAATATTACTCATTAATTGATCTTGATGTTGTTGATTGTCAGTCTCTCTCTTCTGCAAACGCTAGCAAAACGTTCCAAAAAACAATGGCTAAACGCATCAGCGCATTCTTGCTAGTGGCTGCGGTTGATGGTGGAGGGATATACATTAGACGTCCCCGCAAAACGAAACCCTACGATTTGTGGTAAATGTATCTATTTCGACATTAATGCTGACCACCAAAACCTTAATATTAGCCAACATAATTTTGGGGATGGAGCGTTTCTCGGTGCAGGTGGATTGCATACGGTTAGCAGTTTCACGCTATGACTAATGTTTTGCGACTTACTGGAATGTAAAATGGTGATTCACTTAGTTCGAAAGTGCAAATGATATAGCCTGCCTCTGTCGCGTGATCTGTGTTGAGAGCTTGTTCCCTATCTTGATTCGTTTTTTCACATTCCAGCTCGTTGTCTGATAATGGTAAAGGGAGGATGACTCGACCACTTCCCGGAAAGGATTACGTAGTCTTCTCCCTGTGAGAATCAACACGTAGAGAGGTTTCTCAAGTAGGGAGAAACCATTTGCTGTTATGTAGGGTTTATCACTATGGAATATCAACATTGATGTCTATTGTTGCTGTTAAGTGAGGAACTACTAATTATATTGATCTCAGTATAAATAAATAGTGAAAGTATTTGCTTCTATAATGAAACAAAATAAAGGGCAGAACATGTAGACTATACTGTAGGTTAGCCCAAATAACCTACATATTGCCCCTTTTGCCTATTGAATAAACAAACAGCATAGATTGATCAACATACAAATTGATCAACATCATGACAGGCTATAATATGGAAGGGATATTTTATCTTGAAAAACAACTTTCATCAAATTACATGCATGTGAGGGAAAAATGGCCTAAACTTTCAAAAACTGTCATGTAAATCGTGGTTGGACACAGTAGCATATATATGATAGGTATAGCCCAATGTATATGGATAACAAACATCAACATTTAGTTGAAGTAAACCAGGACACAAGTGTTTGGTAAATCAATGTGCTATGTCATGATGGATGAACATTCATAGTTGCACAACATGAGTTAATGTTTACCCTCCTCCCATCACCTGATAAAGAGATGTAGGGAATCAGAAACAACCCAGAGAGACGCCTGTGTGTTTCATGTGTAATGAAACTGTGTGACCCACCAGTCCTGTTTGTTTTTTCACACAGTCATCAATGTAAGGGTCAGTCACAATTTAGAATGAGAAGAAGCTAAAGTGAAAGTGTGACAAAAATGACAAATCATCGTGCCTCTTCCAGAAACTTCTAAATGGATTATTATGAGGACATAATTTAAGCAAGTAAATGCCTATTCATATACCTTGAGGAACAAAACCTTAATTCAACACTTTCTATTGTCATATACAATTGAGAGACAAGTCAGTATGTGACGGTGTCACAGCCCCTCAATCTTTTTGAAGGTTCGACGTGAACCTGGACATTTGAAATATTTGTCTGCCGATGTATGGGAGGTGTAAATTCTATGATGTGATTATATCTTGGGAGTCCAGGCTGTCTATGCATTGGGTGGTGTTGTATGTTTGGAAAACTGCTTAGGGTCTTTGGTTTAGCGTAACTGTTTATAAACCTTGCACTTTCTGAGAGGTTATAAAACATGTATCAAATGCGAACAAATAACCATGACATCGAATGACACAAAGGTCCCAATGATCTCGTCACCAGATAAAACAAGTACCCATTTAAAGTGTGGCCTCAGCGTACCCTTTGGAGTTGGTTAAACATACTGTACATGCTGCTTTTCTTTTCTCTTTCTACCCAACTGTGAGTCATTTAATAGAATGAGGGACTGTGTTCTTTAATACTTTTATATCCTGTGTGCCAGCCTTTTTATGTCTCTCAATCTCTCATGGACAAACTACATAAACACCTTTAGTGCTTTGAAAAAGTTGACTACTTTGGTATACACCCTTACATTTATGGTTTACGTAGGCTGCACTTAACATTAAAAAACCCACATGAAGTAGATCTCCAGGTTTGAGGAAGCAGTTTAGTTGATTATTAACTTGTACGAGCCAGGTATGCACCTTGGAGTCACTGTTGTATGACAGTCTGATGTCTATAAAGCTTCCGATATGGAAAGTCAACATGTGTTTCCAATACTATGACATGGCTCCTTGGTGACTGTGTGTGTACAGAGACAAATGAAACCCATGTAAACCAGGAGAAGTGGTGGCAATGACGTTGAATGGTGGAAGGGTTGGCGATAGGACGTTTCCAGAACTCAAAGGTAATAGCTGGGATCAGACAAGGGAGGGCATGGAGGGGAGACTGGCTGACCTGACTATTACCAGAAAGCTGCACTTCACATCAACTAGAGGAATGCAGTTCTCGCTTACTTCACACTCCCAACCATCATTCTCCCAGAGGCCAGCACAGCTTGAACAAATGCAAAACTATAGTGAAACACTGTCAAGTGAGCCACTTCAAGCTAGGAATAATTACCAATATTTCAAACGTTGCATATTTCAAAACATCATTTTGAAAATGTCTTTATCCATCCAGTTCATGACATAAAAAATAAAATATATATATAAAAAAGTACCCCTCCCAAAAGTTTTGAAACCTCTTGAAATGCTAGTGTAAATGAGAAGTTTATGTCTTAGGCCAATATACTGGAAGTAAAACGTTTTACTAGCCTAAAAAACTCAAACGCATCTGTGCCGACAACTGAAATATTTTCTAACTGAGAAATGAAAGCAGTGATCCCTATAGAAGTTCACAGTCTCAGTAGCATGGTTGGAGTTTCTTATCAGTTTAACCTTGTTGTGGAATCAAACAAAGATACCATAGAGTAATGACGAATAATGTTCCTGTTATCGTGTCCATATATCACTTTTACATAACTTTTTCCATAAGAGCTAAATTAAATTTCCTTGAGACTATAGCTAAGTAATATGACAGTAGATTTTGTGCAATGGGGTAGATGCTTCATTATACAACCCATCTTGATCTTGAGCGCTTACAAATATAATCTTGCGAGATCAGGATTGTTCTTATGAGGCTGGTAGATGTAGCATTATAGATATCAACTGGCCCTGACCTGGCCACCCATATCAATCAAGATTTGTTATTAACTTAACATGTGATTCACATCAAATATGAGATCTACAATTATGATATTTCAATAATATAAGTAATTGTGGTAAAAGTAATAGATAATATCCAAATACAACACAAAACACAAAAAGATTAAATGATTTACAGTAACCTTGAATTGTAAATCCTCATTTTATGAGCCTTGATAACTGTAGTTCAATGTACCTTCACTTTATTTCAGAAGCAAATGGCTAATTAATTGAAGCTTCCTGATAAACTAGACTTTATATTATGATGATGATTATTATTATTATTCCTATTGCTAGTATCCTAGGCATACAGCAACAGTCAAAGGTTTGGACACACCTACTCATTGAAGGGTTTTTCTTAATTTTTACTATTTTCTACATTGTAGAATAATAGTGAAGACATCACAACTATGAAGTAACACATACGGAATCATATAGTAACCAAAGGAGTGTTAAAAAAATCAAAATATATTTTAGATTCTTCAAAGTAGCAACCCGTTGCCTTGATGACAGCTTTGCACATTCTTGGCATTCTCTCAACCAGCTTCACCTGGAATGCTTTTCCAACAGTCTTGGAGTTCCCACGTATGCTGAGTTGGCTGCTTTTACTTCACTCTGTGGTCAGACTCATCCCAAAACATCTCAATTGGGTTGAGGTCGGGTGATTTTGGAGGCCAGGTCATCTGATGCAGCACTCCATCACTCTCTTTCTTGGTCAAATTGCCCTTACACAGCAAGGAGGTGTGTTGGGTCATTGTCCTGTTGAAAAACAAATGATAGTGTCACTAAGCGCAAACTAGATGGGATGGCGGTTCGCTGCAGATTGCTGTGGTAGCCATACTGGTTAAATGTGCCTTGAATTTTACATAAATCAGCAACAGTGTCACCAGCAAAGCACCCCCACACCATCACACCTCCTACTCCATGCTTCACGGTAAGAACCACACATGCAGAGATCATCCGTTCACCTATTCTGCATCTCACCAAGACAGGGCGGTTGAAACCAAAAATCTTAAATTTGGTCTCATCACACCAAAGGACAGATTTCCACCGGTCTAATGTCCGATGCTTGTATTTCTTGGCCCAAGCAAGTCTTCTTCTTATTGGTGTCCTTTAGTAGTGGTTTCTTTGCAGTAATTAGACCATGAAGGCCTGATTCACACAGTCTCCTCTGAACAGTTGATGTTGACATGTTCCTGTTACTTGAACTCTGTGAAGCATTTATTTGGGCTGTAATTTCTGAGGCTGGTAACTCTAATTAACTTATCCTCTGCAGCAGAGGTAACTCTGGGTCTTCCTTTCCTGTTGCAGTCCTCATGAGAGCCAGTTTCATCATAGCGCTTGATGGTTTTTGTCACTGCACTTGAAGAAACTTGAAATTTTCCAGATTGACTGACCTTCATGTCTTAAAGTCATGATGGACTTGTGTTTCTCTTTGCTTATTTGAGCTTTTCTTGCCATAATATGGACTTGATCTTTTACCAAATAGGGCTATCTTCTGTATACCACCCCTACCTTGTCACAACAAAACTGATTGGCTCAAACACATTAAGAAGGAAATAAATTCCACAAATTAACTTTTAACAAGGCACACCTGTTAATTGAAATGCATTCAAGGTGACTACCTCATGAAGCTGGTTGAGAGAATGCCAAGAGTGTGCAAAGCTGTCATCAAGGCAAGGGTGGCTACTTTGAAGAATCTCAAATATAAAATATATGTTGATTTGTTTAACTCTTTTGTTGGTGTCACAAATCAGTTTGCAAACAATGTCATTTAAGAAAAAAATATCATTGAGTTAATAAAGCCGCATACAAACATGGTCTCTTTTTTGTTTTCTTGAGTAAGGCAGCTCCAAAATGCAGGTGTTTCAGGCTTGCTCAGTGCTTTCTGTGGTGGTGGGGCAAGCCAGCAGAAAATATGGAGTGTTGTACGATGATTGGCTCAGTGTTTTGTCACTCATGGGGACACTATGTCACCGCTAAGTCTAAGGGTAGACTTTGAACATTCTAGCCCCTTGGGTGCTGCCATAGAGTTACATTAGAAGTGCCCATCCAAGAAAGCTCAAGATCATTGGCCACAGACAAAATGACGTCAAATCGCGTTATATCTACAGTAGCTTTGATTGGACAACATCATACTTTCAAAATATTAGCTAGCAGACTTCATCATAAATCAAGTCGACAATCTACTGGCAAATCCTTTTCAATCTTTGTCATGTGAAGAGAAATAATGGAGAGAAATTATAAATAAAACGTATCGGTGCTCATCGGCCATTGGACATAAACATTACACAACAAGTTGGAAATCGCAAATTCAACAATGAGTGGTTTGGAAGGAATCAGTGACAGTGGCTGTGTGGTCCCAAATCTGGGATTAAGGGACACTTTTCCAAGTTTAAATTGACTTAACTTCAGACTTCAAGACAACTAGGAATTACGGAAAAAATGAGCTCCACATGGGAAATACGTTTTGAAGTCATCAAACTCAGAATTCTAATTTGGGAACTCAGACCTCATTGTAGAGCTACGACCTGAAGATCTATGACGTCATCATGATTTTGACCTTGTTTTTCAGAGTTCTCAGTTGTCTTGAAAGCACCCTAAATCCAGAGAATGCCAGACTTTGATGACATAATTTGCCCACAAAGGACCGTCGTGACACCTTCCTGTTAAAGTGAGCACAGCACAACAAGGTGAGTCCAAAAATGTATTGTCTGCTGCTGCATAAATTATGTAATATGCCAGGCAGATAAGTATACTCTAGCTAAGAAAGTAATACTAAGTGCATTTTGTGTAGTAAGCTGTTAGTAACCCATGTGCCTCACCCTAATAATTTGGTCTATTTACCCCTCTTAATTTCATCTACTGTTCTGACTTAGACTATAACCTGTTTTAGAGAAATGTAACCATCAAATTTTGTAAGAGCTTTCATTGTCTGCTTCTATGCCCTCTTTATTTATCCTATGGTTCTGATTTGGTGAACAGTGAGAACACTGTAATAATGGCCCATGTTCTGATTTCTGTCACAGTACATTTCAAAAGTGCTATTCAAATAATTATATTGACTACGTCCGTCCTAGTTCACTCATTAATGTCTTAATCGAAATGACAGATTGCCTATTATTCGCTTGTCGTCCCCTTATGCCATAGTTTGTACATCTCAACTGTCATTAGAAACCACATTTGTTTAAGCAAGTCAGCCATATCAGCTATGTTTTTTTAAAAGGTAGTAAACTAGTCTGAATTAACTGTTTCGCTGCCAGACAAGGCTGATAGCCAGGTGTAGCAGTGGTAAGATGTTGGGACAGCTTTATGTAGGACCTAACAGTTTGTGTGCACCGTTTGTCACCGTTATAGTGCAATTAATGTATTGTTTAGTGGTGTGTTGTGTTGTGGCTTTGCTGGCATGCATCCCCCCACCCCAAGCTTCACATGCTAAAATCGTCACTGTTCTGTAATGTAGAAAATAGTTTTAAAATATAAAGAAAAACTCTGGAAAGAGTAGGTGTGTCCAAACTTTTGACTGGTACTGTACCTTTGCACTGAACGCTGGTTATGATATGATTGATATGATAAGAGATAGATGGACAAGCCCCTCACTGCTACATTCAACATCCCTTTGCTTTTTTTGACACGAGACAATAAAATGTATAGACTATACAAAAAATGCCCCGGATCATTAAACTATTATGTCTTTATTTGCTGTGAAATGTTACGACAAATTCCTTGTGAGTAAAGGGGGCTGAGCTTGCCCTGTTATGGTGTGCTACACGGGGTTGCTGGGTTGCATCATTGCAAAGAAGTGCTATAAATAGGATTACGTCACCACGACCCGCCCACCTATTAGTAAATGCCTTGCAAGAGCGACTCACTATAAAAGAGGGTGATGCAACGCTTCATCGGCAACTGTAGCTTTCTTAACAAGGCAGAAGAGCCTCACAACCAGGAGCAGAATAAAGACCTTTCATTTCTTCACTGAAAACATAATCAGGTGGGTCAATTGTTTTTATTGTAAAAACTTTCTACCGGTGTGATATAGGATAAGCGCTTTCAGGAAAAAAGACTGTGCCACGTGTAGCATAGTGCCAGCTGGACTGACATCCATTTAATAACGAAAACGGGCTTACATTTAGAAATCTTACTCATATCTTTGTTTATGTGAATCAAAGTGTAGTTTATCTCTCATTGTCTAATGTGTTGTATTGAAATGGTCTGTGGTAACTGGTTGATATGTTGTAACACATTCACCTGTCCCTAAATTAACACGCATTTCAAAGAGAAAGAATGTTAGGACTGCATAGCTTGTTACATTGTTTAAAAGGGCGATATATTGTTGTCATGTTGGCACGTCAGGCAAAAATGTAGCGTGCAACTGCTGTGTCTGGTGGAATAAGTGACATTCTAGTTATCATACCAAAATAGTCGAATGGTATACATTAACCAGCAGATTGCTGCTCATATCTGACGTTTTTTTATTTAGTCCAGTGAGTGTCCAAGTTTAATGTTTTTTGTTTCGCTTAGTCAGGTTAATGTGACACAGCATCACGTTTTTTTTCTTCAGTTTTTCAAAATGATGCTTCAGCATCCGGGATTCAGCCTGTCCGACATCAGCGCGTCAGCCTTGGTACCCTGCCTGTCCCCGCCTGGAACACTCACGCTCGAGGACTTCACCAACTTCACTCCCCTGGTAAAGGAGGAGTTGCGACATGCTATCCAGAACAAGCGGCTGTCCAACGGACTGAGCACCGATATGAGCGACTGTGCGAGCTCAAGTTCAGACAGAACGTCTGAAGCTCCAAGTGTCAAGAGGGAGGTAGGGATGTCAACATTAGTCGCTTACTGTAACATCTACTCCCCCATAATACCAATAGTAATTCATACATAACATAGGGGAAAGTCCATTTTTTTTTATATGTCTATGTTTTAAGTATTCCCTGAGAATAAATTTGTCTATACAGATGAGATCACTGATTACATGTTTACCAACACATTGTAAAGCCTACCATACATTATTAAATTATCAGCCATATCATTCATTTCTCAGGAAGGTTGTTACCATTATTCAAGGTTGTTCATTTTCCTGATGTGTCATTAACAGAAAATCCCAGAGGAAAGTGACAGGAGGAAAAGAAGACGAGAAAGAAACAAAGTAGCTGCTGCCAAATGTAGGAATAAGAAGAAGGAGAAGACTGACTGCCTTCAAAAGGTATGTTCAGTGTTTTTTACAGGGCAGTACAACATTATTATGATGGGGAGAGATGATTCATATGAATCAGAGGCTGCCAGACTGTGCCAAGTGGTATTTTGTGATTTATTAAGTAGACATACAGTATTATATTATCTCATATATGTAATTATTCAAAATATTTTTCTAATTAATGTGCCATAAGGATTTCTATTTAACCTCCATTTATTTTGTATGACTCGTAATTGAAATACATAAATAGACAAGGGCTCTATAGAAATGTCTGCCTCAAAACAGCAAAGGAACACTCCAGTATTTACATACAAACTAAAATGCACTAAACCTAATTGAGTATTTTTTTAAAGGAACCAAGGGAGCTGTCAGTAACAGGATTGAACCAAACCACTATTCCCTTCTCCCCTCCAGGAGTCTGAGATACTAGAGTCAGTGAACTCAGAGCTGAAGGCACAGGTTGAAGAACTGAAAAACCAGAAGCAGCAGCTGGTCTACATGCTGAACCTCCACCGGCCCACATGCATCGTACGGGCCCAGAATGGCCAGACCCCTGAAGATGAGAGGAACCTGTTCATCCAGCAGATCAAGGAGGGTACCCTGCAGATGGAACAGCTGGACCACCACCACACCTCAGTGCCAACCACCTGTGGCCATCACTGATCCACACACTCCTGGGGGAAGTAGGGTACTACTCACTCACTCACTCACTCAGACAGATGCTCACTGTCCTCTGGCAACTGTACTGTACCTGCGTCAAGTGAAGGCTCTGTCGGGCCGGCAAAGGCGCTTTGCGCGTCCCACTCTTAAACTGGACTTGACAGCACAAGGACGGACACCCCGTGTGCTACCTAGGGTAGGCTTGTGGTGTTCCGGCAAGTCGGCGAATGTCAAAGCACTAAAACATAAAAATGCATCCAATGTGTTTATTGTTTCCTTAAATCTTTTACATTGTTTTTCGAGGCTGATGACTCATTCTGTTTTTTTGTACCAAGTATTACGTCAATGTGGTAAAGGCACATGATTCACTGGTCAGTTGAGATAGATGCTTGTTGAGGAAAAATACGATTAAAGTGGAGAGATAGTAATGGCTGTGTACTGTGTGACATTAAGAGCCCTGTTATTACTGTCATATAAGAGAAGAGGTTAATCATTGTGTGACGTGTTTGCTGTTGTGTTTATTGAATATATTCTGTCGTAGCTGTGTCTATAGCTCACTTTATTCCCCCTTGACTTGCCTAACAAAAACCTCTGAAGCTGCTACTACTAACTCAGGATATACAGGTATAGTTCATATCAGAGGAACCCTCATGTTATAGGACAGTAAAGAGAGTGCATGCAATGAGGATTCATTCAGACAGCATTTCAACTAACTTACTGACAATGGCACTGTTAGCCCTGGACCTCCCTAAATGAAAGTCAGTCATTACATCGCTGTAAACTGGTGTATTTGGAATAGGCCCTGATTACATAATGATCTGTAGTATTGAAGATATGGTTGTGTGATTTCGTATTAGAATTTCTTCACCTAGATAAGTCTGTAGTTACTGTATACCATATACGTAAACCAAATAACACCTCCTATTGTCTTCTGTGTATTATTGAGGCTTATAAAATAGACCCACTAGTTATCAGTAGCTAGATATCTAAGTGGAATTATTTATCACTCTGCTTGTCTGAAGTTTTCACTTTAAAGTCATGGAAGATTACATGAATTGCCTCAGTGTTCGTCTGCAATTTGCTAAGTCCTTAAGCCCACTGCCAAACCAACCCCCCCCTCCCATCAGTCCACTGTTTGTGCTGTGACATCGTCACAGGTCAGTTGCACAACCAGAAACTCTGGTTAGCCTCATTGCTCAAACTACAAATTTTTGCGATCAACAGTAGCTTTTGTCTGTATATTCTGTAATGTCTCAAACTAATCCATGTGTGGTTTATGGTAAGGGACTGTTTATTTTGGTTGGTTTGTGAGTAAACGGTTGAGATGAACACAATGAAAGAGATTCAGGTGTCCATGTGTTTTGTTTTTATTTCAGTGTTTCGTGTTCAAACAGGAATGCTAGTCATGGATGGGGTCACTACTGAGATCATTAATTTGATGCCTGTTTTATACTTCAATACCTTTCTTGCTTTTCTATTCCACCATCCATTTCTTTGTTTCACTTGAACATTGTTCACTTAAAATTATTAAGTGTGTTTGAGTGGATGTAAAAGATCAAATTATATCAAGTCAGGTAAAACTACACGCTGAAACAAATTAAGTACTCATTTCTATTGTCTGTTTTTATTTTTTGATACTTTATTAATAAAGGTGTATATATATATACTTCAATTGGTTTGGGATTGTTTCTGGGGAACGACTCACCACATTTTTTAAACAATTTTAGCAAGGGATTCAATGGTGTTGGTATATTGACACTGCATAGTTGTGATACAAAACAAATATTCATAAACCTGTTTAGCATCTCAGCACATTTGTGCAGTTGATGCTCGTCTGAGAACAAGCCAGGACATGTCTGCCTCTTTGGAAAACACATATCTAGGACAGGCAGGGGAGAGACTGGAAGAGTGTGTTTTCATCCTGTGCCAGGCCAGCTCAACATGAGTCAGTGGGTGTTATCTGACGAGATGGGCTGTGAAATACCATTTCACTCAGAACACCAGTACCCCCACCCCACTGTTGTCCACATTCCATAAAAAGTAACATCCCATTTTTCTGATGGTGGTTTTTGATAACTACACAACTGAGTTACTCAAGACTCCTAGCAGCCAGAATGCAACCAGAATCAACATGATTTTTGGGTTATTGCCTGACCAATATTAAAGGACCAGTGCAGTCAAAACGAGATTTCCCTATATTTTATAGACACGGAGTGTACAAAACATTAGGAACACCTGCTATTTCCATGACACTAGACTGGCCAGTTGAATCCAGGTGAAAGCTATGGTCCCTTGTTAAATCCACTTCAATCAGTGTAGATAAAGGGGGGAGACAGGATAAAGGATATTTAAGCCTTGAGGCAATTGAGACATGAATTGTGTATGTGTGTTATTCAGAGTGTGAATAGGCAAGAAACAGGGTATGGTAGTAGTTGAACAGGGTATGGTAGTAGATGCCAAGAACTGGGGAACGCTTTTGACACCTAGAGTCCATGCCCCGACGAAAGGGGGGTGCAACTCAATATTAGGAAGGTGTTCCTAATGTTTTGTACACTCAGTGTATATGTCCACAGCATGAGGTTGGAATAATACTGTGAAATTGTGAAAGTTATGAAAATGCCATTTTAGTGTAACAGCTGTTTGAAAAGACTGCCTGAAATTTCAGACTATTTTGGTGGGATGGACTTTTGGCCTCCCTGGTGATGAATCAAATCAAATGTTATTTGTCACATGCGTCGAATATAGCAGGTGAAGACCTTACTGTGAAATGCTTACTTACAAGTCTTTAAATCAACAATGCAGTTCAAGAAATAGAGTTAATAACATATTTACTTGAAACTCTGGGGGCAGTATTTCATTTTTGGATGAAAAACGTTACCGTTTTAAACAAGATATTTTGTCACGAAAAGATGCTTGACTATGCATATAATTGACATCTTTGGAAAAAAAACACTCTGACGTTTCCAAAACTGCAAAGACATTGTCTGTGAGTGCCACAGAACTAATGCTACAGGCGAAACCAAGATGAAACTTCAAACAGGAAGTGAGCCAGATTTTTGAGGCGCTGTGTTCCAATGTCTCCTTATATGGCTGTGAATGCACCAGGAACACCTCCACTTTCTGTCGTTTCCCCAAGGTGTCTGCAGCATTGTGACGTATTTGTAGGCATATCATTGGAAGATTGACCATAAGAGACTACATTTACCAGGTGTCCGCCTGGTGTCCTCCGTCGAAATTGGTGCGTAATCTCCAGCTGCATGTATTTTTCCATGTGATTCAGAGGAGAAACCAAACTTCCACAAATGATATATCATCGAATAGATATGTGAAAACACCTTGAGGATTGATTCTAAACAACATTTGCCATGTTTCTGTCGATATTATGGAGTTAATTTGGAAAAAAGTTCTGCGTTTTGATGACTGAATTTTCGTTTTTTTTTTCTTAGCCAAACGTGATGAACAAAACGGAGCGATTTCTCCTACACAAATAATATTTTTGGAAAAACTGAACATTTGCTATCTAACTGAGAGTCTCCTCATTGAAAACATCCAAAGTTCTTCAAAGGTACAGTGCCTTGCGAAGGTATTCGGCCCCCTTAAGTTAATACTTTGTAGCGCCACCTTTTGCTGCGATTACAGCTGTAAGTCGCTTGGGGTATGTCTCTATCAGTTTTGCACATCGAGAGACTGACATTCTTTCCCATTCCTCCTTGCAAAACAGCTCGAGCTCAGTGAGGTTGGATGGAGAGCATTTGTGAACAGCAGTTTTCAGTTCTTTCCACAGATTCTCGATTGGATCAGTCTGGACTTTGACTTGGCCATTCTAACACCTGGATATGTTTATTTTTGAACCATTCCATTGTAGATTTTGCTTTATGTTTTGGATCATTGTCTTGTTGGAAGACAAATCTCCGTCCCAGTCTCAGGTCTTTTGCAGACTCCATCAGGTTTTCTTCCAGAATGGTCCTGTATTTGGCTCCATCCATCTTCCCATCAATTTGAACCATCTTCCCTGTCCCTGCTGAAGAAAAGCAGGCCCAAACCATGATGCTGCCACCACCATGTTTGACAGTGGGGATGGTGTGTTTAGGTTGATGAGCTGTGTTGCTTTTACGCCAAACATAACGTTTTGCATTGTTGCCAAAAAGTTCAATTTTGGTTTCATCTGACCAGAGCACCTTCTTCCACATGTTTGGTGTGTCTCACAGGTGGCTTGTGGCAAACTTTAAACGACACTTTTTATGGATATCTTTAAGTAATGGCTTTCTTCTTGCCACTCTTCCATAAAGGCCAGATTTGTGCAATATATGACTGATTGTTGTCCTATGGACAGAGTCTCCCACCTCAGCTGTAGATCTCTGCAGTTCATCCAGAGTGATCATGGGCCTCTTGGCTGCATCTCTGATCAGTCTTCTCCTTGTATGAGCTGAAAGTTTAGAGGGACGGCCAGGTCTTGGTAGATTTGCAGTGGTCTGATACTCCTTCCATTTCAATATTATCGCTTGCACAGTGCTCCTTGGGATGTTTAAAGCTTGGGAAATCTTTTTGTATCCAAATCCGGCTTTAAACTTCTTCACAACAGTATCTCGGACCTGCCTGGTGTGTTCCTTGTTCTTCATGATGCTCTCTGCACTTTTAACGGACCTCTGAGAGTGTCACAGTGCAGGTGCATTTATATGGAGACTTGATTACACACAGGTGGATTGTATTTATCATCATTAGTCATTTAGGTCAACATTGGATCATTCAGAGATCCTCACTGAACTTCTGGAGAGAGTTTGCTGCACTGAAAGTAAAGGGGCTGAATAATTTTGCACGCCCAATTTTTCAGTTTTTGATTTGTTAAAAAAGTTTGAAATATCCAATAAATGTCGTTCCACTTCATGATTGTGTCCCACTTGTTGTTGATTCTTCACAAAAAAAATACAGTTTTATATCTTTATGTTTGAAGCCTGAAATGTGGCAAAAGGTCGCAAAGTTCAAGGGGGCCGAATACTTTCGCAAGGCACTGTAAATGATTTTATTTAAATGCTTTTCTTGTTTTTGTGAAAATGTTGCCTGCTGAATGCTAGGCTGAATGCTATGCTAGCTATCAATACTCTTACACAAATGCTTGTTTTGCTATGGTTAAAAAGCATATTTTGAAAATCTGAGATGACAGTGTTTGAGAGTCATTTCATTTGCAATTTTCATGAATAGTTAACGTTGCGTTATGGTAATGAGCTTGAGGCTATGATTACGCTAACGGATACGGGATTGCTCTTTCTTTTTTTTTTTTACATGTTTCAAACAATGTTTCAAAAAAGTAATAGAGCAATAAGAAAGAGACCTCTTTCCAAACCTCTTTGCCAATAACAGCTAGTTTTCAGTTTTCCCCTACCCTCTCAGACCACCGGTTTTATATACTTAAATGGTTCTAGAGAATTTTGTTTAAGCGCTTCTCTAGAACATGATTGGGAAATATGGATGTAGATGATTACTCTGACACATTAACCTGAACAGGTAACACACACACAGAGAATAAACGTTCCACCATCTAAACATTGGCTCACAATCAAACATTGAGAATTCAAAATGATTAACATTATTAAAAGGCACTGGATCATTGTTTAACACCAGAGGTCAAATTTGGGTCGAAGTAAAGTTGTGAGGTGAAAAGTGTGTGTGCTGTAATGTTCTCAGATGAGTAGCCCCGTAAAGGATGTTTTCATTCTCTCTCTCTCGGAGGCTGAGGTATGTTATTATAGGCCTTCTGTATCTCATCGTGATAACTGTTCCTGCAGCCTTGCAGCACTCAACTCAGTCTCATTAACTAATAGAACATGACAAAACATTTCAATCAAGTGCCATTCGCAATGCTTCTCAGAGAGTTGCGCTACAAAATGAAGTACAGGAATGATTCAACCCTCACAGAAATGTGTCACTCCATGGTAATTCATGCAATGATAGTGTGCACTATTTAACATCCTGAGATGTGTTTTCCAAGCTTCTGAAATGGGCATGGCATTTGAATACCTCCCCAAATACATTTTTTCTTATGTAGTACAGTACAACCACTTATTACAAGCATCCAGACATGAACTGATAGATGCTGTAAGTCAAATCTATATCACAAACCCGCCTGTCCAGATATCCATTCTCCTCTGAGCTGTCAGTGACAGTTTGTTGGCAAACTGCCATCTCTCTGTCGGGGTCAGATGAGAGTCATACTAGGGGAGGTTGATACTGTGTCCTGATGTTCTGAGTGACACAAGATAAGCCACCACGCTATACAGGAAATTTGATGCAATAGTCATATGAGAACTGCATGCAATCAACAGCAGTTTAAGGTCCGTTGTGAAATGGTGGTTTCAATGCTGCAGAGTTGGGTCATTGTGTAACAATTAGCCCTATAACTTAATACTGTTGATACTTTTGATAATGACATACTTGGTTTTATATGGATGGGGTAGAAATTAAGGGATAAATCCTAGATTGCATATAAGTACAATTTTCACTTACAGTATGCGTGACTAACTGAAAATTAGTTTCATTAGGATTTGCCCCGAAGCCAGGGTTTATAGGAAGGTTGAGGAGTTGTGTTGGTGTGTGTGTCAGTTGTGTGACTAATTCACATCACATTCATTAGAAATGTGGAATTCATTCGAACTTTGTCACATAAATGATGGATATGTTAACAGGCACTCCATCCACCAGAACTCTACAACTACCAATGGTGAATAGAAAACATCCTATTCTGGAGTGGTGCCTGAAACAGCGTTTTCCATAAAGCCCCAAATGATGGAATTTCTTGTGTAAGAATGGTGTCACATCCCTCCAATAGAGTTCCAGACACTTGTAGAATCTATGCCAAGATGCATTGACGCTGTTCTGGCTCGTGGTGGCCCAACGCCCTATTAAGAAACTATCTGTCAGTGTTTCCTTTATTTTAGCAGTTACCTGTATATGTACACAGTATATTATGCAGAAACATAAAACGTGTTTCAGTTCCTCTAAAAATTCATGCCCGGTACAAGTAAGTCTTCTGGGAAGCTTTTGGGCAAGTACCTATACATTATGTTCACAGGAACAACAATGGATAGGACATTCATCATACTGTAAAGTACATTCAGCCACTGGAGAGCAGTAAAGAGTCTAGTTTTTGGTTCTTGGCTACCATATCTGACAGCCATGGAGCACACAATGTCAATCATTTTAACATCAGTCTGAATATATGCTCTAGCTTTATGCTGTTAACATGACTCTTTTTTCATCCTAGGTGTAGTGCATCCATACCTGCCAATGAACTAGAAGGAAGTGAAGGATGGGAAATGTCACTTAGGCTATCCATTGAGTTATAAATCAAGCAGCTACAGTGCCTCAAGCTCTTGAAAAGGAAGTCATGTTCATCTGAATTTGTAAATGACATGCCAACATGCTCTATATATGTAATGCATACCATAACAATGTATTTACACTATGATCCTCCCATTCTATGGAATGCCCCTCACCCTTATATGTCAAAAATGTTGGTTCTTCAATGATAGATGCAAACGGGTAAGGTTAACTTTGATTCTGCACAAATAAAGACCAGCAGAATCTAACTTATCATATGGAATGTGCACAGGCTCCATAATGGGGGGAAAAAAGGCATATGGTTCTCGAACACTTAAAGAGATTGTCAGCAGATTTGGTTTTCTTGCAAGTTTTTAAAAGGAGAAATGTAATATTTAAAAAGGAGCTGGGTTGGAGAGGCATATGCTGCCACATACTGTAGTAACAGCAGAAATGTAGGCATCCTGATAAATAAGAATACACCATTTTCCCCTATATCCCACCACATGGAACAAGAAGGTGCTTTTAGATAGAATTCAAGCTATAGTCGATCAAATCCAGACAGGAACTATTATTTTAGCAGGTGACCTAAATCATGCATGCGATAAGATTGCACCAATAGAAAATACACTTAGCAGAAGAATTTGAAGAATTAACAGTGCACATCTTCTGGAACCAAAATTCCCCTTAGGGGAATGATAATCTCATACTCGGCAAAAGTTAAATCTGATTTAGAAATAAAAATGAGAAATAAAAAAAGAGAAATCAATCAATTCAGTCCTAGTTCCGTGTATCGAACTGTTTTTTCAGTTATAATAAAACCAGGGAAATCAGGAGAGTCCCCTGCTGATTACATACCCATAAGTTTAATAAATTGTGACAATAAAATATTAACAAAGCTTATAAGCAATTGAATGGCAAAAGTCTTACCAGACTTGATACTTATCAAACAGGGTTGATAAAAAATATATGCAAATGTCACGACTTCCACCAAAGGTGGCTCCCCTACCTGTTCGGTGGCGCTCAGGCGGTCGTCGTCAACGGTCTACTAGCTGCCACCAATCCCTTTTTCCTTTTCTGTTTGTTATGTCTGTACTGATTTCACCTGTTCCTTGTTTGAGATTTGTTTAGGGCTATTTAAGCCGGTTAGGCCCAGCCTGCTTTTGTGCGGGCTTGTTTTCTGTTTGTCTGTGGATGGTTGCGTGTAGTATGTTCTCTGACCTTTTTGGTGTCCCATTTTGGGTCGGTCATATTTTGTTCGCCTGTTGTGTTAGCGTTGACCACTTACCCATTTACCGAAATAAAGTCGGTTTTCTATGAATCCTCTGCTCTCTGCGCCTGACTCCGCACCCACCACTCCTAGCTGTGTGACAGAAGCCCGCACCCTTCATGGAATCAGCAGGGGCAGCTGCACCCCCTCTCCCATCTATGGAGGAGCGTGTCCTCCATCACACGGCCATCCTTCACCGAATCGGGTCAGCGATGGATCAGATGATGGAGAGGATGGACCGATGGGAGAGGAGTGGCCTCCCTACCTCTCCTCCAGTTCCTCCTCCTCAACCTACTCCTCCGGCAGCGTCCGGATCCAATGCTCTTCGTCTCACGCCCCCAAGGCAGTACGGTGGAGCGGCGGCTGGGTGCAAGGGGTTCTTGCTCCATTTAGATCTGTACCTGGCTACCATTCGCCCGACTCCCTCTGGGGAGGAGAGCATGAGCGTCCTCGTCTCCTGTCTGACGGGTTGAGCCCTGGAGTGGGCCAACATAGTGTGGAATGGCCCAGAATCCGCAAGGCACCACTACCCAGAGTTCACCCGCCAGTTCCGGGCCGTGGTCGACCACCCACCAGAGGTCCGAGCGGCGGGTGAATGTCTGTTTCACCTTAGACAGGAGACGAGGAGTGCGCAGGACTTCGCGCTGTAGTTTCGGACCTTGGCCGCTGGAGCGGGGTGGAACGACAGGGCCCTGATGGACCACTACCGGTGTAGCCTCCGGGAGGCAGAATACTCTAAAATCTCAGGATATAAAATGAATGTGGAAAAAAACAAAATAATGTTAATAGGAAAAATAAAATAACTCATGATCAAAACAATCCTTTAAGTGGCCAACAACAATTTGAAATACTTAGGGTGCTTGGTAAGTGACAACAAACAACAAATATATAAAGATAACTTTATTCCATTTTTATTTGATTTATTTTTATTTCACCTTTATTTAACCAGGTAGGCTAGTTGAGAAGAAGTTCTCATTTGCAACTGCGACCTGGCCAAGATAAAGCATAGCAGTGTGAACAGACAACAGAGTTACACATGGAGTAAACAATTAACAAGTCAATAACACAGTAGAAAAAAAGGGGAGTCTATATACATTGTGTGCAAAAGGCATGAGGAGGTAGGCGAATAATTACATTTTTGCAGTTTAACACTGGAGTGATACATGATCAGATGGTCATGTACAGGTAGAGATATTGGTGTGCAAAAGAGCATAAAAGTAAATTAATAAAAACAGTATGGGGATGAGGTAGGTAAAAATGGGTGGGCTATTTACCGATAGACTATGTACAGCTGCAGCGATCGGTTAGCTGCTCAGATAGCAGATGTTTGAAGTTGGTGAGGGAGATAAAAGTCTCCAACTTCAGCGATTTTTGCAATTCGTTCCAGTCACAGGCAGCAGAGAACTGGAACGAAAGGCGGCCAAATGAGGTGTTGGCTTTAGGGATGATCAGTGAGATACACCTGCTGGAGCGCGTGCTACGGATGGGTGTTGCCATCGTGACCAGTGAACTGAGATAAGGCGGAGCTTTACCTAGCATGGACTATGTGCTTAACAAGTCAAATGTGCTTAACAAGTCACATAATAAGTTGCATGGACTCACTATGTGTGCAATAATAGTGTTTAACGTGATTTTAGAATCACAACCTCATCTCTGTACCACACACATACAGGTAATTGTAAGATCCCTCAGTCAAGCAGTGAATTTCAAGCACAGATTCAACCACAAACACCAGGGAGTTTTTTTTAAATGCCTTGGAAAGAAGGGAACCTATTAGAATGCTAAAGTAGATTGCTAAAAATAAAAAATCTGACATTTAATATCCCTTTGAGCATGGTGAAGTTACTAACTTTGGCTGTTATATAAAATACACCCAGTCACTACAAAGATACAGGCGTCCTTCCTAACTCAGTTGCTGAAGACGAAGGAAACTGCTCAGGGATTTCACCATGAAGCCAATGGTGACTTTACAGAGTTTAATGGCTGTGATAGGAGAAAAATTAGGATTGATCAACAACATTGTAGTTAATCCACAATACTAATTTAATTGACAGAGTGAAAAGAAGGAAGTCTGTACAGAATACAAATATTCCAAGACACTAAAGTAATGTGGCACAGCAATTCACTTTTTGTCCTGAATACAAATATTTAGATATTTAAAAAAATATGCAACTTAAAAATTATATATCACAAAATGTATATTTTAAATCTTTTGGACATCAAAGCAACGTTATGGGAAACGTATTTGAGACAGAAAAGGATGATCATATATGTATATGTAAAACCTTGCAGAGAGCATATCCAATTGACAATTAGAAAAATATATAAAATATTGGAACTAAGACATAAAAAGAACACATCTTGGCACAAGATGGAGGGAATGTCTGAGCATAACTACTGAAATTACAGTTAACGACAATCTACGCCGAATCCAATACAAACTAACATATAGTTTTTATTATAAATGTCACGCCCTGACCGTAGATTGCTTAGTATGTATCTGTTTTTTGTTTGGTCAGGGTGTGATGTGGGTGGGCATTCTATGTTTGTATGTCTAGGTTTTATATTTCTATGTTTTGGCCGGGTGTGGTTCTCAATCAGGGACAGCTGTCTTTCGTTGTCTCTGATTGAGAACCATACTTGGGTAGCCTGTTTTCCCCACTGTTAGTTGTGGGTGGTTATTTTCTGTTTAGTGTTTTCACCTTGCAGGACTGTTTTCGGTTATTCCTATTGCTATTTTGTAGTTAGTGTTCAGTTCAGTATATTAAAGATTAACACGTACCCCGCTGCATTTTGGTCTGACGATTCCTCTTCTTCTTCCGATGAATGCCGTGACAATAAAAGACACAAAAATCACAGATTCTACAGCACGACGGCAGAGTCATGTCTTGAGTTTAAAATGAACTATGACTCAATAATCCATGCTTTTTGGGAATGCTATAAAGTCCAAAGTTATGAGTGGAGCTAAAAAAGTTGGCTGTCAGAAGAAGTATTACACTGTAAATGTACATTTAATCTGTCTGTCTGCATATTTCAAGACATGGCATATGGGAGTGTAGTGAGATACCCAATGGGCTGGACGATTCTCTTCTCATCACTCATCTTGAAAAACTGTATACTAAAAACGTGGAACTCAATCAATCCGCCATCACTAACATAACGATTTATCATTGAAATACTGAAATAGCATGGGCGACCAAGAAAAACGAATTGGTACAATTGAAGGCCACGTGGCAGTAATCCAGGCACTAGGGATGGGGGTGTGCGCATGCGGGTCTAGGCAGATGAGATGTAGTCATTGTTTGTGGGCGTCTGTACAGTAAATTGTTGTTCGTATGTGTATGTTTGTATCTGGTGTGGGGAAAATATTATTTCTTAAAGAAAAATAAAATATGAATGTGTATACTAATATACTAATGATATACCTCATTATGCCCTAAAATCTCCTGGACTGAAAGTAATATCATCTGTGTTGTGTGGTGGAAGTCCAAGCAGTCTGTGCTCATTTGAAAGTGAGAAGAGAAAGTTCGAAGAGAAAATAACTAAGAAGAAGTGCATACCGGTATGAAGAAGCGATCCACACAAATGGCTTTATTATAATCACCACAATTCCCCTCAAATGCAGAATGCAGAAGTCTATAAATCCTTTGGTATGAAATGAACTGTCTGTGTGGCTGAAGAGTCTTTCACATTTCTCAGTGGTCAGTCTGCATTTAGTAGAAGCCTTGCCAATTACTACTGTGAATGTATCCATCCATTCATAATAACATTTTAGAGAAGCCTGCAGTCATGTCATCAAGATAGACCATACATGCTGTAGATCATTGATTGGGACAAGAATTCCCTAGATGTTCCCCCTTTTATTGAGTTAGTGAATGATAATGGCTTGCTTCAAACGTATTTAATTTTTTAAAGTTATGAGACGAAGATGTAATGAGGTTAGTGAGTATTTACCCACATTATAGGGAAGAGAGGGTACACTCTATAACAATGTCATAACATGAGCTAACTAACAATAATAATACAACTGTACATATTATAGTTGGATTAAGTGATTTGATTATTTTATTTGATCAATTAAGCATTGAATTGCATGAATCCATTGGTAATAGCCAGTGTATTAAATGTTTTAGATTAGGGACTAAGAAACCAGAAACCAAAAACCTTTAAATGGTTTATTTTTTCTGGTAAAGTATAAGTAAGTTCCCACATGGTCAAGCCCAGGTACTGGTAAACTAGTTTGGTTAACCAAAACACACGTGATAAGAGGTGTGGTAACCACATTTATCAGAAGCAAAGGGAAATGGTCTCATTGGGAAAGGGATATGCAATTTATGTTCAATGTATTATACGAAACATTTAAACAGGAAAAGCAACTTGAACATCTGAAACAAAGCTCATTACGTAAGCCTATAATTATTAAATTACAACTTGATTCAAACTGTACAAAAACAATTGACGCCTGGAATAAAAAGGACAGATGAGGACATAAAATCTGACCTGTTAACTCTGTTTACAAGTCTCCCATGTTGGTTTGTCTCTGTGGTCCGTGCATGGTATGTTGGCTATCTGGGCAGACAGGAGGGGACCCCTACATCCCTGGGTCCCAACGTCCCTGACCCCAGGTTGGCAACACAGTGCATGATGGGACAGAGAGGCTCATGGGCCTTGAGGGCCTCCGTTAGACGCCTCTGCTCCTCAGACAGAAACTGCACATCCTTCTTCAGCTGTCTGTTCTTCTGCTCCAGACACTCATATGCCTGTATAGGACAAACTGGGCTCAGTTACTTTATAGTCTTACTTTCTGAGTAGAGTACAATATTAATCTACTTCAGGGATGGGCAACTGCCGCATGAAGGTGCTCAGATCTATTCCGCCCCCCACCCCCCATTTCTTACATATGGCAAAATATGTAGAATTGCAGGAAATTTGCTTTAAAACAGTCAATTTTCCTCTCCCCTGCATGGCAAAATGAGTAGAATTGCATGAAATTACACTGAACAAAATATAAACGCAAAATGTAAAATGTTGGTCCCAGAATTTTTGCATAAGCACAAAAAGCAAATTTGTCTCAGATTTTGTGCACACATTATTTTTTACATCCCTGTTCGTGAGCATTTCTCCTTTGCCAAGATAATCCATCCAATTGACAGCTGTGGCATATCAAGAAGCTGATTAAACAGCATGATCATTACACAGGTGCACCTTGTGCTGGGGACAATAAAAGTCTACCCTAAAATGTGCAGTTTTGTCACACAACACAATGCAACAGATGTCTCAATTGGCATGCTGACTGCAGCATTGTCCACCAGAGCTGTTGCCAGAGAACTGAATGTTAATTTTTCAACCATAAGCCGCCTCAAATGTTGTTTTAGAGAATTTGACAGTACATCCAATTGGCCTCACAACCGCAGACCACGTGTAACCACGCCAGCCCAAGACCTCCACATCCGGCTTCTTCACCTGTGGGATCGTCTGAGACAAGCCACCCGGACAGCTGATGAAACTGTGGGTTTGTACAACTGAAGAATTTCTGCACAAACTGTTAGAAACCTTCTTACAGAAGCTCATCTGCATGCTAGTAGTCCTCACCAGGGTCTTGACCAGAATGCAGTTTGACTTCGTAACTGACTTCAGTGGGCAAATACTCCCCTTCTATGGCCACTGGCACGTTGGAGAAGTGTGCTCTTCACGGATGAATCCCGGATTCAACTGTAGCGGGCAGATGGCAGACAGCTGATGTTGTGAGCAATGTTCCATGGTGGCGGTGGGGTTATGTTATGGGCTGGCATAAGCTAAGGATAATGTAGTTTATGGCAATTTGGGATGGCAATTTGAATGCACAGAGATACTGTACCATGACAAGATCCATTGTCGCTTGAAACTTGTCATTTGAAACTTGAAAAGATCCTGAGGCCCATTGTCGTGCTATTCATCCGCCGCCATCATCTCATGTTTCGGCATGATAATGCCCCATGTCGCAAGGATCTGTACACAATTCATGGAAACTGTCCCAGTTCTTCCATGGCCTGCATACTCACCAGACATGTCACCCATTGAGCATGTTTGGAATGCTCTGGATCAACGTGTACAACAGTGTGCTCCTGTTCCCGCCAATATCCAGCAACTTTGCACAGCCATTGAATAGGAGTGGGACAAAATTTCACAGGCCACAATCAACAGCCTATGTGAAGAAGATGTGTTGCGTTGCATGAGGCAAATGGTGGTCACACCAGATACTGACTGGCTTTCTGATCCACGCCCCTACCTTTTTTTTAAGGTATCTGTGACTAACAGATTTACTGATTTCCTTATATGAACTGTAACTCTGTAGAAATGGTTGTGTTTATATTTTTGTTCAGTATAGTTCTAAAATTGCTAAACCATCTCTCCGCCCCATGACAAAATGTATAGAATTGCAAAAATCTTGGTTTAAAACGGCAACATTTTCTCTACATCACATGGAAAAATGTGTAGAATTGCATGAAATAAACTCTAAAACTTAAAAAATGTATCTCTGCTGTCAAGGGGGAGGGGCACTAAAATGATTTGCTTGCAGTTCGGTGGGTGGGGGGGTACACAGACCCGCGAGCCACTGCGGCCCCTCATGATGAGTTCAGTTTTTTTTTGTGGTCCCCACCCCCTTCAAAGTTGCCAAAATCCCTGATCTACTTGATCAAGAGAATGAGTGTGACATTGATAGCTGTGTCATTACCGTCATATAACAGAAAATGTTAGACTATGCCAAAATAGGAGTTGTGTGATGATGAGGAAGGAGTCTGTTGTGCATGCACTGACCCACCTCATGCAGCTCATCTGCTCTTTGTGTCTTCTTTTTTCGGCTGTTCTTCGCTGCCACCCTGTTCTTTTCCCTTCTTTTTAGCCTCCTGTCTTCATCACCATCATCACCAGAGCTCTGCAGCTGAGTACAGTTGGTCTGTATTACATTTGTCACTATTAGAATATCACATACAAGCTGTTGCTCTTTAGCGTTGACTGATCTCTGTGTGCACTCAACACAATGTTGCTGGTGTAGATTATATTTGATCATACAAAATATCAAACAATATAAAAATACAAGTGAAAATTAAGAAGTGGTAACCAAATAGGCCTAATACCAGTTGTGGAATAAGAACCCAATTGTCATACTTGAGTAAAAGTAAAGATACCTTAATAGAAAATGACTCAAGTAAAAGTGAAAGTCACCCAGTAAAATACTACTTGAGTAAAAGTCTAAAAGTATTTGGTTTTAAATATACTACTAAGTAAAAGTATAAATAATGTCAAATTCCTTATATTAAGCGAACCAGATTGTATTGTTATTTATGGACAGCCAGTGGCACACTCCAACACTCTGGCATCATTTACAAATGTAGCACGTGTGTTTAGTGAGTTGGCCAGATTAGCAGCAGTAGGGATGACCAAGGATGTTTTCTTGATAAGTGTGTGAATTGGGACATTTTCCTGTCCTGCTAAGCATTCAAAATGTAACAAGTACTTCTGGTTGTCAGAAAAATGTATGGAATAAAAAGTACATAATTTTTCTTCAGGAATGTAGTGAATTAAATGTTGTCAAAAATATAAATAGTAAAGTAAATATACCCATAAAAACGACTTAAGTAGTACTTGAAAGTATGTTTATTTAAGTACTTTACACCACTGCCTAATACATTATTAAAGTAATTAAAGTCTAATTATGCTATTTAACACTTACCTCACATATTTCAAGTAATAACATGTTTTGATTCTTGCTGTGTAGAAAGCTGCCAGAAATATCGCTGTCAGACATCACAGATGCGATAACAATGCATCGATAGATTACTTAAATACAAAACAAGTCCTCCTCGAATTTTATTTCAGATAGCAATATCCAAGGTATGTACAAAGTGAGACCGGACGTATACGAGACAAACAGTTTCACTTGTTCAAACTGCACTTGCCGCTTTTCAATATTTGTTTTAAGTCACGTGCTAAAAAGCGTCAGATGCCCTTGAGTGTTCAACCAGCAACAGAATAAAGTGCGCTCTAAAAAGCTGATTTAGGACAAGCGGAAAATATCCTATACGTTTACTGTACCTGTATGATACTACTTGAATTGTTGCAAATAGATGTAGGCTTGTTATATATAATATATTCTTGTGTCATACATTTAATTTACATTTTAGACCAGATAGGGTCCATCAACAGTCCACAATTACTTTAATAAATGAAGGTCAGTCAATACGGAACATTTCAAGAACTTTTAAAGTTTCTTCAAGTGCAGTCGCAAAACCCATGAAGCGCAATGATGAATTTGGCTCTCATGAGGACCGCCACAGGAAAGGAAGACCCAGAGTTACCTCTGCTGCAGAGGATAAATTCATTAGAGTTAACTGTACCTCAGATTGCAGCCCAAATAAATGCTTCTCAGAGTTCAAGTAATACATCACAACATCAACTGTTCAGAGGAGACTGCACGAATCAGGCCTTCATGGTTGAATTTCTGCAAAGAGACCACTACTAAAGGACACCAATAACAAGAGTTGCTTGGGCCAAGAAACACGAGCAGTGGACATTAGACCGGTGGAAATCTGTCCTTTGGTCTGATGAATCAAAATTCAAGATTTTTGGTTCCAACCGCCGTGTCTTTCAGATGCAGAGTAGGTGAACGGATGATCTCTGCATGTGTGGTGCCCACTGTGAAGCAAGGAGGTGGTGTGACGGTGCTTTGCTGGTGACACTGATTTGTTTAGAATTCAAGAGGACCATGACCCAACACACCTTCAGGCTGCTTAAGGCCTACTTGATCAAGGAGTGAGAGTGCTTTATCTGATGACCTGCTCTCCAAAATCACCCGACCTCAACCCAATTGAGATGAGTTGGACCGCAGAGTGAAGGAAAAGCAGCCAACAAGTGCTCAGCAGATGTGGTAACTTCCAAGACTGTTGGAAAAGCATTCCAGATGAAGCTGGTTTTGAGAATGTCATGTGTGTACAAAGCTGTCATCAAGGCAAAGGGTGGCTACTTTTGAAGAATCTGAAATATAAAATATATTTAGATTTTAACACTTTTGTGGTTACGACATGATTCCATGTGTTATTTCATAAGTTTGTGTCTACACTATTATTCTACAATGTAGAATGAGGTGTCCAAACTTCTGACAGGCACTGTATATTTCCACACTATGAGGTTGGAATAATACTGTAAAAATGGTGCCCTTTTAGTGTGAGAGCAGTTTGGTATAATGGAGTTTTGGCCTGTCTGATGACATCACTGAGCAGTAAATTGGTTAATAGACCAATAAGATAGCTCCAAACCTCTCTGCCAATTACTCAGACCACCACCACAGTCCTAACATTTTAATTGAATACAATCACACCAAGGTACTGCATTGTTACCCAGTAATTATTTGATATTGAGATAAAATACATTTTTTTAAAACAGCTGCATTGGACCTTTAAACCTGGTTGTTACAGCTTGTTTAAGTAGCCTTTATTCACATAAGCCTACAACCTGTGCATTTTCAACTGTGACAAATGCCAAACGGCAAAGGGGAAAAAAAGAACACCCAATCAAAAATATATATTTTCTCATCTAAAGCCATTTAAATATACAGTATAAAAACAATGTACACTACTATTGGGTGCATTTCCCATTATCCATCATGTGAGGGCAGTATTGTATCACAGACTGCTGCAAACATAGGCCTTATCACTGTGGGGAGTACTACAGTATTGCATCCTTCCAATCACAAATAAGAGTACATGTTCCATGATCAGGAAGCATTTATGTGGCATATATTTCACTCAGGTTTGTCATTGCTGTTACAAATGGCTGGCCTCTTTAGACCAGGAGCATAGTTGTTTCTGAGCTCTGTTTGCTCCATGGCTCTCTTAATGGGTGGTCTGGTCCTACTAGCCGTCTTTTCCTCTCCATTGGGCTTGCTGCCCATCACCTCCCTGAACACCTCCAGGGACTCCGCTGTGGGACACATGTTCAGCACCTGTCCCAGACCCTCGGCCCTCTGCTGCACTACCTGGAGAGACTGGACAGCAGAGAAACATCAGTCATTCAAGACCATGGTCAAAGAATTAAACATAAACTTGTGTTGCATAGAAAAGGGTGTAGTGGGTGGGAAATAACAGAAAGCTACATAGACTGTCCTGTTACCTTCATTACTGCGCTGGCTTGCTTAAACATACGAGGTGCAGCATCCAATAAGGTGGTCATGATGGTTTCTGAACAGGGGAAAGTTCACCGACTATCAATCAAAATCATGGGAACATAACATTTCATGTTCCAGTGTCATGCAAAGCATGACATTTCCAGTACACTATTCTGTAAGCGTTTGAGTTGATTAGATCTGATTGGGCTAAATGCTTGCCTTGTACTGGGTCCTTTCCCATTTCTTGTGGCTTCACTACTTCTTCATACATTCCCTAAAAATAGAGCATACTTTCATTTTGTGAACACATGGTACATGCTATATTTTCAAATGTATGAAATTTCAAACTGCAGTATGAAGTATGAGAGTGACAATCATGGCTATGCAAAAGTAATGCTTCCATTTTCAATGGGACCACTCAATCAGACATAATCCATAAATTCGGACAAACGTGAAACCAACCATGAGTTTACGCTCCGCCTTTAGTGACCGTACGACATAGGGGAGGATCTCTTTAGGACCTTTGCGTCGTTTCCGAGAAGTTCCCACAATGTTCTCATCCAGCAGGTCGTCAAGTGCACTGCATTCATCTTCTAAGAAGTGATATTATACTGTTGTAAAGCAATTTAAAAGTCTTTCTGAATTACATGTATTTTAATAGCATAAATGTGGGAACTAAACATCTACCTTATCGTACCAATAATTGTCATTAGACTGAGCAACAAACTCATCCAGTTCAATCTTTACTTGATATCAACTCACCGATGACACCAAGTTCCTCCTCCCTCACTGAATAATCTTTACATTGATGTCCTATTGTGCCTTGAGCTGCTTAATAAGAATCAAAACGATCTGTGCCCACATTTACAGCAGGCTACATTTCTAAAAGTTTAATATCACATGCAGCTAGCAAGAATAGATGGTTTCCAGAAACAGCCAAATTATGGAGTTACTGGTGCATTTAACAGATATTCTGGTTTACTATAAAACATGTTCACTATCTTCAAAACAACTGATCAAACTGGATAATAACAAACTCATTGCAGTGTGGTTGATAGTACACAGATATGTCTTCTTTTCAACTGAAAGGCAATAGATGTATAAAATAACAATAATAATAATGTAATAGGAGACAGGAGATATGCTCACCCTCTTCATCAGGAGCCTCCTCCCACGTCTGATTATTGATCAACACGTTTTCTTGAACAGCAGTCTCGAAGTTCTAAAAATCAAGATATCAAGTGAAATTGAGACTCCTCCATATAATGTTGCCACGAGCAGCAGGATGAACTGCAGATATTGCAGAATAATGCAATGCATTCTTTTTTATTTAACATTTAACTAGGCAAGTCATTCACACCAATGATGTGTATAAACCTGGTTGCTGATGCTATTTATTGGCTATTGAGAGGCTTTGAAGTAACTAGTCGGCCATATTGGAATTTCCCAGTCATCCTCGAAAGGGAATGAATTTAATTCTACAGTATTTCAATTAAATGTTTCATGGACAAAGGTACATGTATTGAATTTAAATAAATAAATATATATAGTTTACATTGGGCACAGTAACATTAGTCATCTCTAAAACATTTTTTTTTTTAAACTGGGTGGTTTGATCCCTGAATTCTGATTGGCTGAAGGCCATGGTATATCAGACCTTATACCACAGGTATGACAAAACATTTAGTTTTACTGCCCTAATTACATTGGTAACCAGTTTATAAAGCAATAAGGCTCCTCGGGGGTTTGTGATATTTGGCCAATATGTCACCGCTAATGGCTGTTCTTAGGCACGACGCAACGAGGGGCTTACTGCTTAAGTTCAAGTTAAGGAAAAGTTATTTTTCTTCATTTTAAAAATGTTTAGCTCACATAATATCATTTAAAAGTATGCATTAAGGTGTCTGTAATATAATAAATGAAGCAAAAATGAATGTAGACATGAATAAACGCATATCTAAAGCTTCCAAAATATTTTTTTTTACAAAGGAGGGGGAGAGCCACGATAAAGTCACGTGGGTTAAACCCAGCGCCCCCTATCAGTCATCTTAGTATAAAACAGATTCACGCAGTGTGTACCGTACGCATGGACAAGTTCTTCCTCGCCCTCTAAAAGACCATTTAGGTTGGATCTGACAATTACGTCGGAGATACCGTATAGTGTGACGCAATTGCCTCACATTTTCGGATCAAGCATAAATGTGCTCTAAATGCTGCACGGCCAATGCGTGCTGATTGACCATGTAGCGCCTTTAAATGTTAGCTGTTGTGGATGTCGGTCTGATATTGCGGTTTCTTCATGTACCGCCGACTCAACATTTAACTTACCTAACTATAGAAACTTAGCCAACGGTAAGTATCACATCGCAAGCTGTATTTTGATTTGTCTCCGCAAGCTAGTAGTTATACATCTTACAAAAAAAACTAGACAGACGTAAACAATCGATCGACTCACCGCCAGCAACTCTTCCTGTAACAGTTGCTTGGCTTCCTCGGATAGCTGAGGTTGGCCATTCAATACCTTCTTCAGTAGTTCTTTGTATTTCTTAATTTGTTCGACCACATTTTTTTTCGACGTAAACTTCACCCTATATTCTTCCTCTTCATTCAAGCAGATCTCCATCTTTTGCGCCAAATGTTTGAAATGATTCTGCAATGACCGGAACCGGAAATTAAATGTGTGGTTCTATGAATAAAGGCGCGTAGGGAAACAAAACGGTGTAAAAAAAAACGTTCCACCTCACATAATTCACTTTGAATTTCAACCCAATTTTTTTGTCTATGGCTTCAATGGATGGTGGCTTTGTTGATTGCCATTGCCACATCACAGCCTGTGAATTTGCCGAGGTATGTGTACACAAATGAGTGGGTATGTAGCAAAAGGTCTGTGGTATGTAGGCTAATGTAACAGAAGCGGTTATTATTCAACTGTTTTGCAAGCGTGGGTGCTTATGTGTGCTGCCCACCAGAAGGCAGTCTCGCAACGAGGAAGCGTGAAAAATGGTCGCATCGAGTCCACAGCAATACTTGCAGACAGCTGACTATGCTATGACAATACATTATTCAAGGGTGAATGTTCAAAAGTGACAGTACAAAAGTGTGTGTCTATTCTGCAGGATTTAGAGGATGTGATCAAGAGGACCAGAGAGGTTAGTTATAGCTATTATATAATATATGTAAAATGTTTAATGGTATAAAGTTCATATGAATAAAATCTTGATTACTGTATTTATTAACAGTTATATTGTAGTCTACATCAGATGTTGTGCCATTTCAGGCTGGAGTCAAAACACTTATTTCTGTCACTGAAGAGCCCAGTGAGTTTGAAAGAGTTATCCAGCTGTTTAAAAGGTTAGTATCATACACAACATTTCTTATTTGCAGAACATAATAGCCCATATTCAGAAATGTCATAGATTTATAATAGCAAATTCTGTGCCTTGTGATATCTTGCTCAAAATGCATACATTATAACACAAAATAATATAATAATAATAATAATAAATAATAGTTAAACTCACTATCACAATGTTCCATTGGCTTCCAGCAGCTTTTGACTGTGAGTTTGTTTTCTTCTCCAAGAGACATTTATCTGTTCTTGTAGTACATTGAGACACTGTGAAACTGTTTTATGAATGTTGTCTTTGAGTTACTCTTACTGTTGCTTTTTCAGCTACCCAGATCTAGTTGCACCATGTTTTGGAATCCACCCAGTCCAAGGCTGTGGGTCCCATGACCAGCACAGCGTGAAGATTCAGGTACAAACATTCACACACAGTTAGCAGACACACTCAATTAATAGACATCAAACACATGTCAGACGGTCAGCCTTATGTTAGATATTATGGTTATAAACAAAATGTAACTATAATATCATGTTGATGTTGTCTCAGGATGAGAGGAACAATCATGCTGACTTTTCCCAAAACATCTCTTATTACAGGACTTGGAGCCTGCCTTACCCTTGTTCCAGAAGTACAGAGATGACATTGTTGCAGTTGGAGAGGTATGTACTAGAGGTTGACCGATACAACAACAAAAAACGCCGATACCGATTATTGGAGGACCCAAAAAAGCCGATAACGATTAATCAGTTGATTTTTGAAATGTATTTGTAATAATGACAATTACAACAATACTGAATGAACACTTTTATTTTAACTTAATATAATACATCAAATTCAATTTAGCCTCAAATAAATCATGAAACATGTTCAATTTGGTTTAAATCATGCAAAAACAAAGTGTCGGAGAAGAAAGTAAAAGTGCAATATGTGCCAAGTAAGAAAGCTAACTTTTCAGTTCCTTGCTCAGAACATGAGAACATATGAAAGCTGGTGGTTCCTTTTAACAAGAGTCTTCAATATTCCCAGGTAAGAAGTTTTAGGTTGTAGTTATTATACGAATTATAGGACTATTTATCTCTATACCATTTATATTTCATTAACCATTGACTATTGGATGTTCTTATAGGCACTATAGTATTGCCAGTGTAACAGTATGGCTTCCGTCCCTCTCCTCGCCCCTACCTGGGCTCGAACCAGGAACACATCGACAACAGCCACCGTCGAAGCAGCGTTACCCATGCAGAGCAAGGGGAACAACCACTCCTAAGTCTCAGAGCGAGTGACGTTTGAAACGCTATTAGCGCGCACCCCGCTAACTAGCTAGCCATTTCACATTGGTTACACCAGCCTAATCTCGGGAGTTGATAGGCTTGAAGTCATAAACAGCTGCTGGCAAACGTACGAAAGTGCTGTTTGAATGAATGCTTACGAGCTTGCTGCTGCCTACCATTGCTCAGCCAGACTGCTTTATCAAATCATAGACTTAATTATAACATAATAACACACAGAAATATGAGCTTTAGGTCATTAATATGGTCGAATCCGGAAACTATCATCTTGAAAACAAGACGTTTATTTTTTCAGTGAAATACGGAACCGTTACGTATTTTATCTAACGGGTGGCATCCATAAGTCTAAATATTCCTGTTACATTGCACAACCTTCAAATCAAATAGATTTATATAGCCCTTCGTACATCAGCTGATATCTCAAAGTGCTGTACAGAAACCCAGCCTAAAACCCCAAACAGCAAGCAATGCAGATGTAGAAGCACGGTGGCTAGGGAAAACTCCCTAGAAAGGCCAAAACCTAGGAAGAAACCTAGAGAGGAACCAGGCTATGTGGGGTGGCCAGTCCTCTTCTGGCTGTGCTGGGTGGAGATTATAACAGAACATGGCCAAGATGTTCAAATGTTCATAAATGAACAGCATGGTCAAATAATAATAATCACAGGCAGAACAGTTGAAACTGGAGCAGCAGCACGGCCAGGTGGACTGGGGACAGCAAAGAGTCATCATGTCAGGTAGTCCTGAGGCATGGTCCTAGGGCTCAGGTCCTCCAAGAAAGAGAGAAAGAGAGAATTAGAGAGAGCATACTTAAATTCAAACAGGACACCGGATAGGACAGGAGAAGTACTCCAGATATAACAAACTGACCCTAGCCCCCCGACACATAAACTACTGCAGCATAAATACTGGAGGCTGAGACAGGAGGGGTCAGGAGACACTGTGGCCCCATCCGATGACACCCCCTGACAGGGCCAAACAGGAAGGATATAACCCCACCCACTTTGCCAAAGCCCAGCCCCCACACCACTAGAGGGATATCTTCAACCACCAACTTACCATCCTGAGACAAGGCCAAGTATAGCCCACAAAGATCTCCACCACGGCACAACCCAAGGGGGGGGGGTGCCAACCCAGACAGGAAGGCCACGTCAGTGACTCAACCCACTCAAGTGACGCACCCCTCCTATGGACGGTATGAAAGAGCCCTAGTAAGCCAGCGACTCAGCCCCTGTAATAGGGTTAGAGGCAGAGAATCCCAGTGGAAAGATGGGAACCGGCCAGGCAGAGACAGCAAGGGCGGTTCGTTGCTCCAGAGCCTTTCCGTTCACCTTCACACTCCTGGGCCAGACTACACTCAATCATATGACCCACATATGACCCAGTAAAGACTTAAAGGTTGAGACCGAGTTTGCGTCTCTCACATGGGCAGGCAGACCATTCCATAAAAATGGAGCTCTATAAGAGAAAGCCCTGCCTCCAGCTGTTTGCTTAGAAATTCTAGGGACAATTAGGAGCCTTGCTTCTTGTGACCGTAGCGTACGTGTAGGTATGTACGGCAGGACCAAATCAGAGAGATAGGTAGGAGCAAGCCCATGTAATGCTTTGTAGGTTAGCAGTAAAACCTTGAAATCATCCCTTGCCTTGACAGGAAGCCAGTGTAGGGAGGCTAGCACTGGAGTAATATGATCACATTTTTTGGTTCTAGTCAGGATTCTAGCAGCTGTATTTAGCACTAACTGAAGTTTATTTAGTGCTTTATCCGGGTAGCCGGAAATGTTATGACATAATTATGGAAAATTCGGGCAAATTAGGCTGCCCAAACTGTTGCATATACACTGACTCTGCGTGCAATGAACGCAAGAGAAGTGACACAATTTCACCTGGTTAATGTTGCCTGCTAACCTGATTTCATTTAGCTAAATATGCAGTTTTAAAAATATGTACTTCTGTGTATGGATTTTAAGAAAGGCATTGATGTTTATGGTTAGGTACACGTTGGAGCAACGATACGCACCGCATCGATTATATGCAACGCAGGACACGCTAGATAAACTAGTAATATCATCAACCATGTGTAGTTAACTAGTGATTATGATTGATTGTTTTTTATAAGATAAGTTTAATGCTAGCTAACAATTTACCTTGGCTTACTGCATTCGCGTAACAGGCAGTCTCCTCGTGGAGTGCAATGTTATCAGGTGGTTAGAGCGTTGGACTAGTTAACTGTAAGGTGGCAAGATTGAATCCCCCGAGATGACAAGGTAAAAATCTGTCGTTCTGCCCCTGAACGAGACAGTTAACCCACCGTTCCTAGGCCGTCATTGAAAATAAGAATGTGTTCTTAACTGATTTGCCTCGTTAAATAACGATTAAATAAGGTCTAAAATAAAAAATAAAACAATCGGCCAAATCTGTATTTTTGTACATGTTATGAAAACTCTAGTATATACTGTAATGTAGGCCTACTCATAGAATTGTATGGAAAAGCCAGTTATCACTTCTCTAGTCCTATGCAGCAGGTCTGTCTGGCCCCGCATCATGCTTAATCTTATGTAAACACACGTGTCATATCCTGGTGTAAAAACTGAAATGGTATGACTTCTGTAAAGCAAAATGATTAGGTTTATTAAGCCTGAGCTCCGACTTGCTAAACTGAAAGTGCACGCTGCAACAATAACTTCTTAAATCACTAACAAGTCACCCTGCCGGCTAATACCCTTAATGATCTATATCCTTCGCAAGAGCTTTGGAAGGAATGCATGTCTGGCAGATGCATTCTTTCACAAAGTTAATTTGGTGGAGCCCAGAGAGGCAGGTATTAGGACTAAGTCAACCATGTCTCCCAGTCAGCAACAGCACAGAGTAAGCTAGTGGGGACAGGGTGCTCTAGCTGGACATTCCCAGCATGTGTTTTGTTTGGGATTGACTGTTGGCCTGGACTGGGAAAGCTTTGACTAACCGCCCACTGTTCAACTGGTTTCCATCAAGCTGCCCAGTGCCCATCTCAGATTTGTGCTGAGGGGCAATTCCATGATAATGGAATTACGCTGAGACTCCGATTTTTTTTCACCAAACAGAAACCATTGATTTCAAATTTTCACAAACCATAAAACTCTATACACACAATGACTACTTTTAATAATTTCCACTGAACCTTTTAATAAAAAAAAATACATGAAGAACTGTGTACATACAATGTTTTGTAACTGAATCAAACTGAGGGAGATTTTACCTTAATTCTGTTACCAAACTTTGCATCTGCAAAATGTTTCCAGTAATTTATTTATGTACTGTCTAAATTGTTCAAAGTAGTAATTGTGCATAGAGTTACATGGTTTGTTAAAGATTGAAATCAATGGTTTTTGTTTAGCATACATTCAGTCAATAGACAATCAATGAAATGATAATGTTTTTCTATTGCCCCTCTTCCTTTAAACAGTCTCTTTTTCTTCTTTTGATTGCAGATTGGTCTTGACTACACACCTTGGTATGCCCCCACTTCTCAGGAGAGAGAGGAACAGCTGACTGTTTTCACCAAGCAATTACAAATATCCAAGGATCTGGATTTGCCAGTGTGAGTTTATCGTGCATAGTCTTGGTGCATAGTACTGTGTGTGCTAGGAGAGACGTTACATTCATGTAATCAGACTGCGAGCAACTGCAACAAGCCATGTCCTTGGCAGGGACAAGAACAGGCTTTGCATGGAATGTCTCACTATAACTGGATATTAAGGATTATTATTAATTGTTACCACTATATTTCTCCTGACGCTTTCTTGTTGTGTGCATTTCCTCTTTGACGCAGGAACATCCATTCCCGATCAGCTGCAAAGGTCACCATAGCTACTCTGAAAGAACAGGGTGGGTGTCTTAAAATCAAGATTACATAAGAGGACAGCCTCATTGCTGAAGTGACTAATTTTTCATTTTTAGGAGGCTTTAACTATTTTGGCTATCCCATCAGGTATCACTTGTGCTTTGCTGCACAACTTTGCAGGGAAACCATCAGTGGCCATGGAAGGAGTGCAGGCAGGGTACTTCTTCTCCTTCCCTCCAGCTGTCTGTAGGAATGACCAGGTGAGCGATACAGTTGTTCATTAACCTGGTGTCATTCAGTAATCTCTCAGTACATTTTCTATAGGTATTGTGGAGTCACCAACAGTACTGTATGTCCTCATTGTTATGGGAATCCCTTATCTTTTCTATAGAAATACCTTATATTTTCTAACACCTTGATCTTTGAACAAGCTTGTCTCAAGTTCAAGTTTCACTATGCATTTCTGCAAAAAAAACTCTGCAACGGCCATATGGCGTGATAAAACCAGACATGATTTGTGGCGGTTGCTGTTGAGTCCCCTCATAATGACTGTGTTATTACTGTGTTATAACAGAAAGCCAAGCTGATCAAACAGATTCCATTAGAACACATCTGTCTGGAGACAGACTCTCCTGCCTTGGGACCAGAAAAACATGTGGGTCATCCTTTGGAATGCATCATTATGCAAAGCAGCAACCTGATAGTTATGTATAAGTGGTCTTATTCTACGTCTCCCCTCTGCAGGTAAGGAATGAACCCAAGAACATTTCACTGGTCTGTGAGTACATTGCTCATGTCAAAGGAATCACACCTCAAATGGTAATTCATGCCACTACAGATAATGCCCTCAGATTGTTCCCAAAAATTAAGAGACTTGAGTGATGCGTTGTGTAATTAATTTAATGTTGTGTTATCTCATGCTGTGTCTCTGAAAATGAAATGGAATTGTGAAATAAAATGCTCAATCAACAGGTGTTTTTGCATATGTGATGGACACTTCTATATATAATTTAAGTGCCATTTATTTCAGAAATATTCCACTTGGTGCTGAAGGGTTCCTCTGCTTCATTATACCAGATGGGCCTTGTCTGAAAAAAAACAAAAAAACAATATATGTATCCATAGCTTGTATTATTAACCATTGGGGGCGACATGGTTTCAATTTGAGGAACATTTTTAAAGACCTCAAGTTCATGGACGGGGCGGCATTGTAGCCTAGTGGTTAGAGCATTGGACTAGTAACTGAAAGGTTGCAAGATCGAATCCCCGAGTTGACATCTTTCATTCCGCCCCTGAACAAGGCAGTTAACCCACTGTTCCTAAGCCGTCATTGAAAATAAGAATTTGATCTTAATTAACTGACTTGCCTAGTTAAATAAAGTTTTAGAAAAAAGGACGAAAGAAAACCTGTAATAACATCCATAAATCCTGTTTCTGTTTGGTCAGGTTCACATCAGCAGACACTAACATCACTATCTATGGACACACTCAGCAGTCACTGGCTATGGCGTTGGTAATGCTTACGGCTTTCTTCGAAGTGTTTTCGCTCCGGGTATTTGGTGATATGTCCTGCAGCTGTCCAAGCAGACCGTTGCTCCGGAGTCACTGCCTGGAGCGACTTGAAGTCGCAGGTGTTTTGCAAATGACAGTCAAAATGTCTCTTCTCTGCTCTTTCCCAAAACTTACTGTCAATCTCTACTCGACACCACGTTTCTCGTAGCATGTTTAATTCGAACAGGGCACCCTCTTTATATTTTGACATGTTTGATAGGCTTTACAACACCACAATAGCAAGCAGCAGCCAAATGACGTGGGCGTAATGAGCGCGTTGTTGTCTTTAGCCGCGCCGCGGTTTCCATGGATCTGGAAACCTGAGAATTTCGCGCAACAATGCAAACTGTGACTACGTGGAAGTGTAGTGATGTAGGCCTACGTGTGCCAGTGCATCTTGAAACGTATTTAATCGTTGTAAATCTGAGGACGAATTGAAGATCCGAATTTTCAAAAACATAATGAATAAAAGTGTAAATTCACCTCCCATCTACAAATGCAAGGTCTACAATTAGCAGAGACAATTGATTTGTTAGGCCTATGTCATTGAGGTGGATGATTTTATTACACATTTTATGCATAGATTGTCTCAATCGTTTGTTTTTTCAGTGCGAGTATCCTACTGTACAGTATATGCTAGGCAGGTATATTAGGTTAACCTAAGATTAGGATTAGGGAGAGATAATGAGGAGACCACGTGTCACTAATGAACACATACACCTTTGAACAACCTCAATTATATTAAGGAAATTATCCAGTTTATTTGAATGCATAAAGAGGCCGGTGAGCACTTCTTCCAATCACATGTCCCGGACTGGTTGGGGATAATAACCGCCATAGCCCTCCAAATCAGGTATTTTGATTGGTCGGAGTCATCATCCGAAGGTCTCTATATTTGAGTTGTCTGATGTAAATGCGCCCTGCCTTACAGTACTCTCCACTCCCATGCACTGAACGGGCATACTAGGGCATACTAGGCTACAGCAGTATGCGAAAGAAGGCGTTTATGAGAGCGAATACAGATAGATAGCCTACAATATTTTAAAATGACTTATTCATAAAACGGTGTGAATAGTTGTATTATCTACTAACTGAATGTTGGATCTGCCCTATTTTGTGTAAACGTGCTTCCTGACTTTAGGGTATAGGCTATAGCGATAGGCGACGTTGGCGCAGCATCATGGTGGCTGGCGAGTTGGTACAGGAGCATCTGCGACGTGACAACGCACCTGACGAAATAGACATCTCATGCAAGCGCTCAGTGCATAACGGGGCAGTCCCAATAGGGGACCAGTACACCGATCTAACGAATGGATCGGCACATCTGACAGAACTGGACTCGAAGGCTTTGGAACAAGAGATCCCTCCAGACGAGAAGCAGGCTATGCTTCCTGGAGAGGAAACATGTATCGAAACGAAACTCTATTGGAGAAGATTCTCCGTTTTAGCTGTGTTCAGCTTTTACTCCCTCGTCAACGCATTTCAATGGATCCAGTACAGCATCATCACCAACATTTTTACCCACTTCTACAATGTATCCAGCGACAAGATCGACTGGCTGTCAATTGTATACATGGTCGCGTATGTGCCTTTGATCTTCCCGGCAACATGGTTACTGGATAAAAAAGGACTGAAACTGACAGCCCTTATGGGCGCGGGTTTGAACTGCGTCGGTGCGTGGGTGAAATGCGCCAGCGTCCGGCCAGATCTGTTCGGTGTGACAATGACCGGACAGATAATATGTTCTATAGCCCAAGTCTTCATCCTCGGGCTGCCCTCTAAGATTGCATCAGTGTGGTTTGGCCCGAAGGAGGTGTCTACTGCATGTGCCACTGCCGTGCTGGGTAACCAGGTGCGTGTGTGTTGAGTCATGATATGGGTGAATCCTTTAGCCTAATCATATTGTAAACTGTAGGCCCTGCATGCTTATGATGTACATGTTTATGCTGCTGTGTAAAAATAACCATTTATTTCTGTATTTTGATGGAATATGTGACATTGATGTATTTGTCTGATCCCCTTCTAGCTGGGCACTGCCATTGGCTTCCTGCTTCCCCCTGTCCTGGTCCCCAACACTGTGGAAGACATAGAGCTGATGGGACACAACATCAGCGTTATGTTTTATTGGACAGCTGTAGTCTCCACTGCTCTCTTCATCTTGACTGTAATTGGTAAGTAAGTTGACACAAGCCTCATCATGCCATCTGGAATAGTGTTGTGCAGAAATGGATCCGATTGATAGCACATCATTTAGTCCAGGGCTCTCCAACCCTGTTCCTGGAGAGCTACCGTCCTGTGGGTTTTCATTCCAAATAATTAGCTGGTTATTATTATTATTATTAACTCGCTTATCAACCAGCTATAATTAGCTGGTTGATAAGCTAGTTACAGCTGGGGTTGGAGCAAAAATCTACAGGAGGGTAGCTCTCCAGGAACAGGGTTGGAGAGCCCTGATTTAGTCACTGTAGAAACTAACTCCATAGGTCCAGACGACTGCATTTACAATGCCTTCAGAAAGTATTCATACCCCTTGACTTATTCCACGTCTCTGATGATTCGTTGAAAAGCGGCGAGACAAAAGTACAAAGGTCTTTTATAGCCAAGATCCACCCCCTAGTCGACATATCAAACCACAGATGTTTTGAATTGTCACAGGGTGAGACTTTTTAAATGAGAAAGGAGTGTCCTGTAGCCAGATAGAAATCGCTTTAAATTAGCGTTCATCTTGGTCCCTCAGACGAGGTTCTAATCTCGTTCGTGGTACTTCATAGCACAAAAACACCAACTCATCCAATGGCATAAATCAATTGTCAACTCCAGATACTTCCATCTCAAGTAAAACCCCTTCTTGACCCCACTCCTGGACAAGCTTACTGAGGGGAGTGAGCCTCTAGGTCATACACTAACCCAGGATAAGTGCAACATCAGAGATGACATACAATGGTTCCAGACACTACCACACACATCCCCCAATGCCAAACGAGGGAGTGACTGGTGCACAGACATTGTGGAGACAAGTAATTTGTTCCCCATTAATCACACCATCCCTTCACATGGTTTAATAATAGGTGAAGACACATTCACATATGAAGACAATGTTCCCTCCTGTCCTCCTCCATTTCTGATATTCTGCATAGCACCAAGGACATGTAAAAGACAAGCCTGACCTCTCCCCTCTCTGGGCCCCAGGTGACTGAGCCCCAGCTGAGGGAAGAAATGCAACTGCCAACACCAGAGTCCGAAGGGATACATTCTAACAACAAGTATATCACATAAGTATATTATGCAGATAAGACATCTTAATTATCTATGTTACACAACTAATTCTGATTCTTCCACCACACAACCTATTGCTCGATCTCCCGGACGACGTTACTAGCCTTTTCCCTGCCTGTACTGTTGCCTTTTTGGACCCCCTGTGTTTGACCTTCTGCCTACACCTGGACCCAGCCACCTGCCTCCTCCTGTGGTCCTTTTATTCATTTCTAAAATGTTCTACATACAAAATTACACTTTCACATTATGGGGTATTGTGTGTAGAACAGTGACACAAAAATATACATGTAATCAATTTAAATTCAGGCTGTAACACAACAAAATGTGGAAAAATTCAAGGGGTGTGAATACTTTCTGAAGGCACTGTAGATGTTCTATAGGCTACACATTCCATACAACTATGCAAATATACCACAGTAAATCTAACCCAGTATCACAGATTATTGTGAAATAGACACAAATTACTTATTGGACATTTCTGACAGGCACAAGAAAATGTGTAATTTCCTGTGTGCAGTACAACATTTTGTAACCAGTGAATTTCAATCACAGATAAAGACAGTAGGTTACTTAAGACAGAAATGATAGGAAGGAGGTTGGTCATTGAGGATGGGTGGGCATATAATGCGAACGTCTAGCAACGTCTAGCCGAGCTATAACGTTAGCCGTCTAGTTAACGTTAGCCACCTAGCTAGCCTAGCTAAAGTTAGCCACAACAAATTGGAATTAGTTTAATGTACACGAATGCATTATGAAAAAAGAAATACACACAAAATGCACTGTGAAGAAAATTGTGTAATACACACAAAGTGTGACTGTCACGAATTTCGAGTAAGTAATTTGTGTTTATTTCACAATAAGCTGTGATAGTGTTTTGCAAAATCAGGAATGAGTCATTGCAGTCATAAGCTACTGAGTGCATTTGAAGCAAGAAACAAACACTTCGCCATTATGTTGTAAAGCTGTAAATACAGCGTGTTAGTGTTGACTATGTCTTTTCTCTCCTAGTCATGAAAGACAGACCCTCACTACCTCCCAGCCAAGCTCAGGCAGTCCTACCTGACTGTGCTCCTGAAGACTACTCCTACAGACAGTCCATAATCAACCTGTTCAAGAACAAACCATTCATCCTACTGCTCATCAGTTATGGTGAGACACCAGACTCATCATAATCTTACCTTATTTAGCTCCTTATGTTGTTACTACACTTACTATAACCATGTTATTACCACTGTAACATAAAGCTACCTTAAAGTGATGGTGAAACACCTGACTAATTGCCAGGTCGGTGCTTTAGCAAACTCATCTGTTGGGTTTGTTGTCATGCCAAACGTGTTTTTACATGACAAGTAAAGTTAGAGGAGTTGGCCGAAGCACATACAGATCTGGGGCCCGGCCAGTTATCCTGAGTGCGGACCAAAGTCTCTTGTTATTGCATTCTGTTCATTCACTGATTGTTTGCTGGGGGATATTTGTTCCATTATGAGATCCATCTGTCTTTAACCCCATACAAGGCAGATGAGATCTGTCCTTTAACCCCATGCACCCCAAGGCAGACTGACTGCCCAGTGCTCAGTCCAGTTACATATGTTTCTTGGATTTGACCTCCAGAGAGTTTCTTTTGTTGGTGTTCAGCAATTTTCCTGGTTTTGTGTGTACTACATACATTCTTGGAATTGATATCACTATGTCGGGATGAAACATTGAAGGAAATCATTCCCCCCCCCCCCATTTTCTTTTAGGTATCATGACTGGTTCTTTCTACTCTGTGTCAACACTTCTCAATCAGATGATTATGGCTTGTTACAAGGTAAGTGGAGTGCAAAAGATGCATGTTTCAATGACTGAAAATTAAGATGATTTGCTAAGTTGATTTACTACATGCATAGCTAGATCAAACACAAGCTCTTGAACAGGACAGTAGTAAAGACTTAAGGGAAAAGGCTTTCTCTATAAACAGATGGAGTTAAATGAGAGCGGAAACCATGACAGGGCATGAATCCATTGTCTCCCGCTTTGAAGTTCATTATCCGCTTTTTACGCATGCCTGCTACCCATGGAGGAGAGAGTCAAACAGGGTTGGCTAAAAGACTGAAAGACAAGCAACTTTCTGTGAACTCTAGTAGCAGCCTTCTCTCACTTTAACATGTCAGATGACATAAACATCCCTTTCCCACCAGACTTTCCATAAATCCCGGAACTGTACCCCCAAAACCGATTCACTGTGTACAGTACAAGTCAAAAGTTTGGACACACCTACCCATTCTAGGGTTTTTCTTTATTTTTACTATTTTCTACATTGTAGAATAATAGTGGAGACATCAAAACTATGAAATAACACATATGGAATCAAAAAAGGTTTAAACAAATCTAAATATATATTATATTTGAGATTCTTCAAAGTAGCCACCCTTTGCCTTGATGACATCTTTACACACACTTGGCATTCTCTCAACCAATTTCATTAGGAATTCATTTCAATTAACAGGTTGCCATGTTAAAAGTACATTTGTGGAATTGCTTTCCTTCTAAATGCGTTTGAGCCAATCAGGTGTGTTGTGACAAGGTATGGGTGGTATACAGAAGATAGACGTATTTGTTAAAAGATCAAGTCCATATTATGGCAAGAACAGCTCAAATAAGCAAAGAGAAACACAAGTCCATCATTACTTTAAGACATGAGGTCAATCTGGAAAATTACAAGAACTTTTAAAGTTTCTTCAAGTGCAGTTGCAAAAACCATCAAGAGTTATGATGAAACTGTCTCTCATGAGGACTGCCACATGAAAGGAGGATCCAGAGTTACCTCTGCTGCAGAGGATAAGTTCATTAGAGTTACTTTCCTCATAAAATTGCAGCCCAAATAAATACTTCACAGTGTTCAAGTAACAAACACATCTCGACATCAACTGTTCAGAGGAGACTGCATGAATCAGGCCTTCATGGTCGAAAATCCTGCAAAGAAATCACTACTGAAAGACACCAATAAGAAAAAGAGACTTGCTTGGGCCACGAAACATGAGCACTGGACATTAGACCGGTTGAAATCTATCCTTTGGTCTGATGAGACCGAATGTAAGATTTTTGGTTCCAACCACTGTGTCTTTATGAGATTCAGAGTAGGTGAACAGATGATATTTGCATGTGGGGTTCCCACTAAGAAGCATGGAGGAGGAGGTGTGATGGTGTGGGGGTGCTTTGCTGGTGACACAGTGATTTATTTAGAATTGTAGGCACACTTAAACAGCATGCCTACCACAGCTTTCTGCAGCGATACACCATCCCATCTGGTTTGCAGTTAGTGGGACTATCATTTGTTTTTCAACAGGACAATGACCCAACACACATCCAGGCTGTGAAGGGCTATTTGACTAAGAAGGAGAGTGATGGAGTGCTGCATGAGATGCCCTGGCTTCCACAATCACCCGACCTCAACGGTTTGGGATTAGTTGGAGTGAAGGAAAAGCAGCCAACAAGTCGGCATATGTGGGAACTCCTTCAAGACTGTTGGAAAATCATTTGAGGTGAAGTTGGTTGAGAGAATTCCAAGAGTGTGCAAAGCTGTAATCAAAGCAAAGGGTGGCTACTCTGTATACCACCCCTACCTTGTCACAGCACAACTGATTGGATCAAATGAATTAAGAAGGAAAGAAATTCCACAAATGTACTTTTAACAAGGCACACCTGTTAATTGAAATGCATTATAGGTGACTACCTCATGAAGCTGGTTGAGAGAATGCAAAGAGTGTGCAAAGCTGTCATCAAGGCAAAGGGTGGCTACTTTGAAGAATCTCAAATGTAGAATATATTTTGATTTGTTTAACACTTTTTTTGGTTACTGCATGATTCCATATGTGTTCATAGTTTTGATGTATTCACTATTATTCTACAAAGTAGAAAATAGTTAAAAAAAATAAAGAAAACCCTTGAATGGTACTGTATGTACCATTCATACATGCATCATACATGCATCATACATGCATCATACATGCATCCAGACCATATCGTGTCTGGAGTCCTCATGAGCCTCAAATTTTAACTAAATGCTCTTTGCCATGGGTCTTCATGTGAATATGATAGTGTGGCACATGTCTCTTGAAAAGCCTGCTTTACTCTACACTAACATTAAACTCCTCACCCCAGAACCAGGAACTGAATGCAGGCAGGATTGGTCTCACCCTTGTGGTGGCTGGAATGGTGGGCTCCATCATCTGTGGACTGTGGCTGGATCACACCAAAACCTACAAGTAGGTACTATCCCCCAGCAGTTTTGCAGACAGATTCTGCTGTTACTAGAAAGGGAAGTTCTGTAAAGACACAAACTCTGACGTTTATGAGTTTTAACTCACCCTTTCGATATGCAGCCTACGGGACATTCCAAGAATTATGTCCTGCCAGTTCAGACCATAATAACGCAGGTTTGTAGTAAATTGCTCTTAATGCATTTAGGGAATTCCCTGCCCATGGTACCTCCCTATTGCCTCTTTAGTTGTGAAACTCTCAATATTGAATGTATCCACTTGTATTTACATAAATGTTCTGTCCTGTGATTGTTCTTCAGAATGACCACTTTGATGGTCTACATCCTGTCCTTCATTGGTATGCTGGTGTTCACCTTCACTCTGGACCTCAACAATATCTACCTGGTGTTCTTCACTGCCGGCGTGCTGGGGTAAGGCTGGAGATAACCCCTCTGTTGGAACTAGATTTTGAAAAAGACTGTCTAGCATCATCATTGAGAGACGCTTCTCATTTATTTAACTGACATCTTTATAACCGGAAAGCATCCTGTAGCCACAAAGGAAATGGTTTCCTATCAGATTGTAAAGAATTTATTGAAATGATAATTATGAAGTAAAATAGTTATGATAGCCCATGTTGCACATTGTGTCTACATGACAAGGTAGTGAACAGTAGGGTGTCATTCAGGACATTTCAAATGCAAGCCTCTTATTTTATTTTCCATGCCATGGTCTAATGACCTTTTGGACATCAGCTTCTCGTTCTCTTGAATGCTCTGAAGGTAAACAGTCACTCATGCAATGTCTCTATTATTTATGTATTGTTCAGGGGTGGACTGGAACCAGAAAGCTGCCTTGGCATTTCTAACACACCCGCCCATTTTATTCCTCGAGGCCCCCATTATTAGCCAGATAATGATACTTTTGTGCAAAAAAACCTAAGCTGGACAGGCCCACTGGGCTAAAAATAAAAAAAAGTACCATATGGCCAGAACGGGCCTGGTTATGTTAAAAAATTATAAACGTCAAGGGCATCAAGATAAAGCAGTGTGTTTTCCCTGAGGGCAGGCATGGCTCACTGATATGATGTTGTTATTCTGTAGGTTCTTCATGACTGGTTACCTGCCGCTTGGCTTTGAATTTGGGGTTGAAATTACGTATCCTGAATCGGAAGGGACATCTTCTGGTCTTCTTAATGCATTTGCACAGGTAAGCGTCAGACACATGATCATCTAAACAATCATGAATATTTTTATTGTTCGTGGAACCATGCTCGACTGCCTCCAGTGATATTTTCAGGCAAATACTATTGGGTTTTCCCGTGCACCACAGCATGTGTCCTCCCCTCAACAGTGTATTATGTAATATTTGCCTACCCCCACAAAGTCTGCATAGTACATTTAATTTCTATTCTAGCTCTTCATAAAATGATTTAGCTTCTTTGCCAAGTGGGCGTCTGAGAAGTTTTTTGTTTGGTGATCTGTTTTGTTAGTCACTATAAATGTGTATATACGCTGTTGGGGAAAAAAGGTGCTATCTAAAACCAATAATGGTTCTTCGGCTGTTCACATAGAAAAACCCTTTTAACAACCCTTTTTGGTTCCAGGTATAACTCTTTTGGGTTTCGTGTAGAACCTTTTCCACAGAAGGTTCTACATGTAACCCAAAATAGTTGTACTTGGGACCAAAAATGGTTCTCCTATGAGGACAGCTGAAGAATCCTTTTGAAACTTTTTTTTCTAAGAGTGTACCCTTGAGGCACTACAGGTGTATAGTGTGTTGCTCACCTCCTATGTCTCCTTCCTCCCTCAGATCTTTGGGATTATTTTCACATTGATCCAGGGAAGACTAACAACAGACTACAACCCCCTGGCTGGAAACCTGTTCCTCTGTGTCTGGATCTTCCTGGGCATCTTTCTCACAGGTTGGTTGGCTCTCTGATCTGTTCTGATCTGTTCTGTGGAGTGTGGGGGTCTTCCATATGATCCACTTTCTGCTATGAAAACTGATACAGGCTGATAAAATACAATGCAATACTATGTAGGCTACACCACAATGTTGTATGTTATCTTTTTTGATGAGGCTCTCTTAATTACTTTCACTTGTTTATTTCAGCCTTAATAAAATCAGAACTGAAAAGAAACAACGTCAATATGGGCATGAACCACAGAAATCTTCAAGCAGTAAGTCCCATTCTGTCCATTTACCTCAGAGAGATTTTCTATTTTCCTGTTCTTTCTCCTGAAAGGTCAGCCTCCTCTTAATCACTTTTCCTTGAATGACGCAGATGTCAGGTCACTCGTCCGTTTGTTCTTTCACATTGACAGCCATTGTGAAAGCTGTCTCATATCTCATGAGATCCCCAACATCAAGGGCCGGGCAAACCTCAAATGACAGAAAAGTCCTGCTGTGTCTCAGCCACTGACCTCTCTGCTGGGCTCATCTAATGTGAATGTTTATCATGTCGAGAGCTGCGTGCTGGGCAAAGCAAATGAATCCTTTAATACATTTGTTTTCCATGGATTTTTTGGAATAGTCTTCAGGCAGTCACTAGACAAAAGATTTATAGTAGTAGTCATGTTGCATATCTATTGAAAAGATGTATAGTTTTATAGTTCCCAGGAGCATTGCTGATGTCAGTATTGGGCATATGAAAAGTTGTGCTGTAGGATGTTGTTATGGGATACTAGAATACCATTTGGCACTGTGATTATGTACCCCACTATGTTGGTTTAATATACAGCTATTGGCTTATAACATTGTTACAACTAGTTACTTCAGTGATGAGAAGACTCTTAGTCTCATGAAAGGAGAGTAGAATACTTTAATTAAAGATATATTTCTCTCTGCTGTCTTAGGTCCCTACCGATTGCCCTTCAGACAAGCCAACCAATGGCGTCAAGATGGAAACTTCAGTCAGCTTTTCCCACGAGACCTCACTTTAATCCAAAAAGGACAGGGGGGTCAGGTCACTCAACACTACTGAACATTTCAGAGGCCTACAACACATTCAACAACATTTCCTTTCTTTGGATTGTAAACTGTAATGTGTTATAATGTTTGTACTGTAGTGGTTTTAGCCAAGCCATGATTTGTTTATACATAGGTAAACTATAAGCACCTAAATACACCTTTTAACTTCCAATTGTCCTCTCCTTCTTTTGCTTGATGAACCACTTCTGTCTCTACAATTGTCATCATCGTTGGTTCATAAAGTGCTGCTTATTTAAACTTATTTCTAGGCATTATACAAAACCAAAAGGGAAATATAATGTAGGATCTCTGACCTGCCTTAGCCTGTGAGGAAGAACATTGTTGTCATTATGGTGATGTTATTATTGTGACGCTGCATTATTTGAATTGCATGACAATGCAGTTTAACAGTGTTGGTTTTGTTCTCTACAATATGTCAGCCATTCATACAAATATGGACCAAATATGACGCACTAAGATGCACAATGCATATGACAAATGTGCAACATGCACAATCTACTTTTCAGTGTATCACTTACATGCATGCTTTTGAAAGTGTTCAAATGTTGACAACTTTGTTGAATACATGGCACAGATAACAGTTCTGCCGAGATAGGTAGCTAATGGTATAGCAGCGCCACCCAGAGGGATTTTGTGGAAATACTAAGAAAGCTGTGTGGATGATGAAGCACAAACAGGAGTGATAATGACTGCAGCGTTACAATAAAAATAGCTCCAAACCTTCACAGTGGATTATATAGCTCAAACTGTGGCTATAAAGACTATGCGCAGTAGGTTGTCTAGTGGTTAGAGTGTTGGGACTGTCACTCCCACCTTCAAATCCCCGAATTGACAAGGTAAAAATATGTTGTTCTGCTCCTGAGCAAGGCAGTTAATCCTCGGGTGCCGAAAATGTAGATTTTGATCAAGGCAGCCCCCGCACCTCTTTGATTCATAGGGGTTGGTTTAAAAGCGGAAGATACATTTCAGTTGAATACATTCAGTTGGATAACTGACTAGGTATTCCCCAGTACATCTCTAAACCGCTATATTTTGGCTCCTGTTTTTCCTTTGTTTTAACGGGAATAAGTAATATCATCCCGTCAATAATCAGAAGATCCAACCCATAGGCGTTTCTGCTATCTCAAAAACAATTTACTGTTTTTAAATGGTTGCTTCCTGCAGGATATGTCCAAATTAGTGCTTAGAAGTATTCATATTTGCGTATCAAAACTAATGTTATTATTTGGCTTCTTATGACCGTAGGGAAAAAAACATTTATTTGGTTGACAGATGTATTCGTCTCTTTTCTAGATTTGTATGTAGTTCTGAATAATGATGAAATAACATTAGAATATGGACATTCATAACATTTCCTTGCTTTTTTCTCTCGAAATGTGATAGTTCACTTATACCAATGTAGTTATTTGTTTCAATTATTTATTCATCTTTATTTCAATGTATTGCATTTACCAAGACCACTGAACTGAATCATTGTTCCCAACTGAAAATGAGTACATCCGGACCTTGAACTATACTTACCTATTGTTCAATACAAGATATGGCTTTTGACACACCACTGTCTAAAGTCTCGACAGCCTGATTTATAATTTCGCACAGTAATCCACAGTATAGTCAATGCCAACACTGTTACAATACAGCTGCTATAGAATGTGTCTGCTAGACAATCCTTTCAAGGTGCCCCAGATTGTACTGTAAAAATGTGGTTTTAGTTTTGCCTCTGTAGTTTGTCTTTGGGCTTTTCGCTGTGGTAAAGGAGTCGCATGTGTACTTGCTTATCTGCAGATAATGTACTGTGGCAATCAAAACATAAAACACAGAGTGTAAACAATACAATAAAAAATGTTTTTTAGCTCAGCTACTAAAGTCAGTGGATGTTGTAATTCTGTATATGTTTTATTAATTGTAGTCATGAGGTGTCACAGAAGACTTAGCTAATGACCTAGATATTGTAATAGTGCCCTCAAATACATTTTCATAAGCATATAGTGTATTCTAATAATGGTTTTGTGACAGTATCCTAAGTGAATGAAATGCTAGCATTTAGGTTATCCCAATACTGGAAAACGTGTAGAGAAAGTTAGACCAATAGAGTTGGAATATGCGTTTGTCTAACATTGTCCAGAAGAGGGCATATTTGGCAAAGTAACCTGTTACTGGAGTGCTTATTCTCATATTTCTAAATGAGTAACCTTGATATCCCACTTTTGCAATTTGATAAATACATTCAATTTATTTGTCCTCTGCATTAATAATTTGGCCCTTGATACCTTGCTAATCTTAGACAATATGTAAACATGTACATTGCTTGCTGAAACAAGCCAATATTATTTTTTAAATAGCCACTGACCATTTCACGTCAGACACCACTTGTTAAATTGAATCGGGTGAAGATGTTACATTGTTTACTGTTATAATAACAGTATAATTTAAAAAATATTGACCTAGACAATACCGGGCGTTGAGAAAAAAAAATACATTTGTTGCAAATTTCACTTGTTGACGCCCTCATCCGCAATCACCACCAATCACAGCAAGGGACTCCTTCCTCATTTGCTATGGCTACTTAAATCCGCTTCTCTTTGTTGGTACAGCCAATGAAATCATTCAGAACACGGCTGGCTGCCGGGGTTATGATAGGCAGAATAACATAGTGAAATCATTAATCTCACAATATTAACCATGTGATGGAGGATTAAATTACCAAAGAGGAGTTTTCATCATGAGGACGAAGCTTTCGAATAGACAGCCTACTCGGTATTGGGGAAATATGTAGTAGACTCCGAACGGAACGGAATGCATAGCAGAGGTCAGCTGTGGGAGTCAGTCGCCCCCGCAGTTTTCTGAGCAAAGGATGAAGTTACAGAGGAGGAAGCCAAACGGTGAATATTCCACTACGGGCAACTAGCAAACTAGAATTGGTATGAATGGTCCACACACAATGCGGTATTTTATACGGCTATGCTTTGGGGTTTGAATTCATGCTAGTTCATGCTAGCCTATATCTTTCAGACTTTTTAATGGCTAAAGATTATGTTTAGCTAAATATAGGAAATGCATATTTTTTCTGGTGCATTTCTACCTATAAATCTTCACACGTGCCCCCCAAAATAATTTCGTTAATATGTGATTTCAGTATCCTTTATATGGATGTACGGGAGTGGATATTGGTACAGCAACATGTTTGTTATAGCAAACCTGGGTTATTGACAAAGGCTAAGCAAATCATCACGGGCTGCCATCTGCTAAGGACCCCCACTTTTGAATTGAACAATGACTGGACCCAACGCCACTAGCACTAGTTCACCTGCAGTGAAAATGGGGAGGCACCGATCCAAAAGTACCAGTGGCAGTACGTACTGCATCTCGAGCCCGGGTGCTGAATCTGCCTCCCTTAGCACCCCCAACAACGCTGGACCTTCATCGGGAGAGGAAGAGGAGAAAGATGGGGGGGTGCTATTTTACGTGAACAGAACTGGTTTTCCCATTGACGGTGTCACTTGGGAGAGGATGTGGACTCATGTGGCCAAAGTACACCCTGATGGACAAGACATTAGCAAGATAAGGAATGCTGCATACCTTCCTAAAGTAAGTATAGCCTTAAAGCCAGACAAATAAGCAGTTATATTGACATAAAATCCCGGGAAATTACCATGTTATAACCAACAGACATATGCTTCATATTGCAATTCAACAGACATAATTAGAAATTTGATCTATGCAAAGAATCCATCAACAACTGTTGACAGGGCAATAGCAGGATGAGTTAAAGTTCCTCCTGAAAGTCTTCTCTTTCCTAATTATGCTGACGAGGAATGAAGAATGAATTTAAGGCATGCAGACTATTTCAGCCTGCCCCTGACCTCCAACAGGACACTACATTGTCTCTGAGTAATTTCATCAGAGGCCAGATATAACTGGGACCGAAATGTCACCAAGTGGGGACTAGTGGTGAGAGCCTTTCTCTTGCTGTCATTGGTGGGACTGGGACTGGGTTGAGAAAGGAGACTCTGGAGCATCACTAATTGGTACACTGGAAATTAGTACATGTGATGGCAAAGCCCAAGTTCATAGCACACTGTAGGCAATATAAATAGCAGAGCATATGACAATGCACACAGGAATCTTTGTATTTGCCCCAGACTGTGTCCTTTCTTGATGCTGCCTCTGTACTAGTTATTGGAATTGTGACCAGAGGCTGCTTTAGTGTTGTATAGTATCACCAAGGGACAGTGACACTTTCTTTTATGTTCAGGGTGTCTTATCAACTACCTTTTGGCAGTCCACAATAGCAGTCTTTAGCTGAGAAACCTGTAGGCCTGCTCAGTGCTGTGGGATTTCACGCATGTCATATCATACCGATGTCCACCACACTGCCTTAATTGGGGCAGCAGGTAGCCTAGTGGTTAGAGTGTTGGGCCGGTAACTGAAAGGTTGCTGGACTAAATCTCCGAGCTGACAAGGTAAAAATATGTTGTTCTGCCCCTGAACAAGGCAGTTAACCCACTGTCCCCCGGTAGGCTGTCATTGTAAATAACAATTTGTTCTTAACTGACTTACCTGGTTAAATAAAAAATAAATAACACTATTTATAGACTACAGCTAAGTGAATAGGAGACTGTAGTTGTATTCCACATTGCTACGCCATACTACACTGAACAAAAATATTAACGCAACAATTTCAAAGATTTCACATAAGGAATTTAGTCAATTCAAATAAACATATTAGGCCCTAATCTATGGATTTCACATGACTGGGAATACAGATATACTTCTGTTGGTCAGAGATACTTAAAAAATCTAATGGTGTGACCACCATTAGCCTCATGCAGTGCGACATCTCCTTCACATAGAGTTGATCAGGCTGTTGATTGTTGCCTGTGGAATGTTGTCACTTCTCTTCAATGGCAGTGTGAAGTTGCTGGATATTGGTGGGAACTGGAACATGCGGTCGTACACGTTGATCCAGAGCATCCCAAACATGCTCAATGGGTGACATGTCTAAGTATGCAGGCCATGGATGAAATGGGACATTTTCAGCTTCCAGGATTTGTGTACAGATCCTTGCACCATGGGTCCGTGCATTATCATGCTGAAACACGATGTAATGGCGGTGGATGAATGACACGACAATGGGCGTCATGTTGATGTGCATTCAAATTGCCATCGATAAAATACAATTGTGTTCGTTGTCTGTAGCTTATGCCTACCCTTACCATAACCCAACTGCCACCATGGGGCACACTGTTCACAACATTGACATCAGAAAACCATCTCACTCACACAACGTCATTCATGTTGTCTACCATCTGCCCGGTACATTTGAAACCGTGATTCATCCATAAAGAGCACACTTCTCCAGCGTGCCAGTGGCCACCGAAGGTGAGCATTTTCCCACTGAAGTCGGTTACGATGCCAAACTGCCAGTCAAGACCCTGGCGAGGACAACGTGTACGCGGATGAGCTGCCCTGAGACGGTTTCTGACAGTTTGTGCAGAAATTCTTCAGTTGTGCAAACCCACAGTTTCATCAGCTGTCTGGGTGGCTGGTCATAGATAATCCTGCAGGTGAAGAAGCTGGATGTGAAGGTCCTGGGCTGGCATTGTTACACGTGGTCTGCAGTTGTGAGGTAGGTTGGACGTACTGCCAAATTTATATTTTATTTCAGCTCATGAAACATGGGACCAACACTTTACATGTTGCGTTTATATTTTTGTTCAGTATATTAGTCTGTAACCCAAAACTGTTTTGAGAAACACAAATGGCCTGAAAAGTGTGAAAGGAGAGTGGAGTCATTAATATACCAGAAGTAACAGTGAACCCTGCCTGACCAGTCTGTGATCTCGAGGTGCAGGTTTTGGGCTAGCTAACTCATTAAGGAGATTGGGCAGAGTTACAGCAAGGCAGCTCAGGGACAATCTCAAATCCAGGGCCAGCGTCTGGGTGACTGTGTGGAGGAATGAGCATTGCAGTGCTGTCTGTGGAGCTCACATGTATTCATATAGAGCAGGGGTGTCAAAGTCAAATGGACGGAGGGCCAAATAAAAAATTTAGCTACAAGCCGAGGGCCGGACTGTTCGAATGTTCATTGAAAAATTTTTAAATGACGCATATAGTCTAGTGAACCTAATTGAACCTACTGAAAACCTAACAAATATATTCCAATATGATCAGATAAATAAAGCAATATTTTCTTATGGCTCTGTCAGTAATCTTTAATTTTCAACAGACACAAAAGACAAATTTCCTTTATATAAAAATCCCCATAACATGAACATTAAATGAAAGAAACCGGTATTCAAGGCACCATCAGTAGCCTATATTTTCTATTTTAGCAAAAGTGGGCTAAATTTACTTCAAAGAAAAAAACAATAATAGCAATTTTCTATCATCCACTCAACTGAAATATTTTTAAAATATAATTGGATTGAAATACAATAAAATAAAGTGCAAAATCTATTAATCAAAAACAACACTTTGTTTAAGGAGAAGTAACATGCAGTGAAAACAAATATTAAACTTTAACTTTTAAACTTGAACTGAGTAAAAACTCTAAATATGTGATTGCACAGTAATGTTCACTTGTTTGAGGTTGAGGGTGATACTTGGTGGTGTCCCATCTTTTCCACAAGTTCATCAATGTTCGGGGTAAGGCTCTGAGCTGAGGAAATCCTCAGAATTGAGTGGAGGTGTTCAGCAGTAAGTCGACTTCTGTGTGATGTTTTGTTCAAGTTCATCAAAGAAAACAGTTGTTCACACAGGTATGTGCTGCCAAACATAGACAACGTTTGAGCAGCCTGGATGCGCAGCTGGGGCATTGTGTCGGGAGGAAACGGGCGAACTCCGCAGCACCCACTGCCGCATATTTTGCCCTCAGTGCATCATTGCATTGGAGGTCAATCAACTCCATTTGGAGGTTTGGTGGTGAGCTTTCCACGTCAACAGCAAATGGGTTACCGAGCAGTTCCAACCTGCTTTTTGTGCTTCAAAGTCAGCAAATCGGCGTCGAAAGTCAGCGGCAAGCATACCTATTTTATCAGCCAACTGTGCGCTCGGGAACGCACTGGTAGAGAGCTTCTCTTTCATGGTCTGGCAGCTGGGAAAGTGGCTCAAATTTTCTTTCCGCATCTGCGTCTCCCACAGAGTCAGTTTGGTTTTAAATGCCTTCACTGTACTGTACATATCAGAGATGACACGATCCCGACCCTGCAGCTGCAAGTTCATTGCATTCAGATGACTCGTAATGTCACACAGAAAAGCCATTTCACACAGAAACATTGTCTCGGAGTTGTGTTGTGTCTTTCCCTTTGCTGTCCAAGAACAGACAAATCTCCTCACGAAGCTCGAAACATCTTTGAAGCACCTTTCCCTGGCTTAGCCATCGCACCTCTGTGTGATAAGGCAAATCACCATGCTCCGTTTCTAACTCCGTCAGAAATGCCTTGAACTGGCGGTGATTCAAACCTTTGGCTCTGATAAAGTTAACTGTGCGCGTGATGATGCTCATTACATGCTCCATTTTAGGCTTTACCGCACAAGCTTCCTGGTGTATGATACAATGATAAGCTGGCTCACGTTTTCCTCTTGCATCTTTTTATCTTCGCCACCAGTCCGCTCCTGTGTCCACACATCGCAGGTGCTTTTTGTTTTTCCCAAGGCAGCTCCATCTCATTTACACATCTTGACACCTCTTCATACAAATCACTAGTTGTGCCATTTAAAGCCAAAAACTCCTCTGTCACGCTTAGGCTGGAGTCCACTCCCGGATGAAAATTGACAACTGGGCAATGTCAGAAATGTCGGTGCTCTCATCCACAGCCAAGGAATATGCAATGAAATCTTTTCCCTTTTTCACAAGCTGCTCTTTTAGATTGATGGACAACTGGTCTACTCTCTCGGCAATGGTGTTTCTGCTCAGACTCACATTTAAAAGAGTTGCCTTTTTCTGGGCAAACTTCGTCACAAACTTTAATCATGCAGTTTTTGATGAAATCCCCCTCCGTAAATGGCGGGCTGATTTAGCGATCTCTTCTGCCAAAATAAAACTGTCCTTGACAGCAGCCTGGCCTTGTGATTTGGCTTTTTTGAACAGAGCCTTCGAGATTTGAGGCCTCGTTTTAATTCCTCTGCCTTTTGTAGCCTTTGTTCCATGTCCATATTCTTGTTTTTGAGTTTCATAATGGTCTCAGATTATACTCTTTCAGTACCGCCACACTTTCTCCACACAGAAGACACACAGGTTTTCCAGCTACCTCCGTGAACAAATACTCCGACTCCCACCTTGTTTGAAACCCCGGTTCTCAGTGTCCACCTTCCGTTTTGCCATTTTTGATGGGTATCTGAAAGTTAATTTTACTGTGATGCTGACAACTGCTGTGCCAATAAATATTGAAATGAAGCAGCCTACTGCTCGGTGCGTCACCGTTGCATTGTGGGAAATGTAGTATTGGTGCGTGTAAAAGATCTGCGGGCTGCCGGCTTGCTGCGGTCTGCGGGCCGGTTCTAATAATAAATCAAGATCATCCCAGGGGCCGTAAAAAACCTTCTCGCGGGCCGGATGTGGCCCGCGGGCCTTGACTCTGACATATGTGATATAGAGCTATAGGCTACAGAGAGAAACCTGTGAAATCTCAAGCTGCATCTTCCTGCAGCACTGAATGCAAACTAACACACTCTGAGGAGTTGTGATCAAAGTGTGTCTCGTGATCCATTCATCTTGCATTAAGAAAAGGATAGGATTTAAATGATTTTGTCATTCATTGTTTTGTAAATTTGGTTCCAGTGTCCCATCCAAATGGCATGTTGGTAAGAATTTAGCAGATTTTACTCTCCTGAAATGCTGTATTCCTCTGTTATTCTCTATTGATGTTGTCAGGAATGGTAACACCACTGCTTGAGCTCTGTGCCTGTCCTTTGCCCTGACTATTTGAAGGGGTTTGTTGTGAGTGAACTAATCCACCATCTGGGATTTGAGTCTAGGATAATCTTTATCGCCTAATTGTTTCCATAAAGCTTTGTACAGGAAACTAAACTGGCTTTCAGACCAAAGCCTTCCTTTTTGTTTCAAATGTACATTATACACACATCACCCTTACCAAAAAACAGGCTTCTGGAAAACAGTTGAGGCAAATCTTTGGCCAATTTGATGCAAATTTGCAGAAAGCTCTTACAACTAAATATAGCAAAACTTTGCGGCAACTTGTGAATTTCTGGCAAACGATTCTGGGAAACTTGTGGCGAACATTCTACTGTGTGCTGCACATTTGTTGCAAAATTAGATCAGGTTTTTTGTTACTTTGTGTGTTAACAACATTCAAAGGTATTTTCTACAAACACCAAATCACATTGCATCACCACAGGATTTGGTTAGAACTGAACTGATCTCCAAACGTGGTGCTACTGTATGAAGAATAATTTTTATTCAAATTTTATTAAACCTTTATTTAACTAGGCAAGTCAGTTAACAACAAATTCATATTTACAATAACGGCCTACCAAAAGGCAAAAAGCCTCTTGCTGGGACCGGGGCTGGGATTAAAAATAAATTTAATAAAAATATAGGACAAAACACACATCATGACAAGAGAGACAAAACAACATTACATAAAGAGAGGTATTTGTTTTTGTTGCATTCCTATGGGAGAAGGTTCAAGCTAATGTTTTCTGGTAACTGTAAATAAGTAGTTACACAGGCTCTGCTTACATGCACACCACATGAAAACCGCAAGCTATCATGCTCTAAAGATAGTCTCTGACCAATGCCCAACTGTCTTCTGGAGAGAGACAAATGACCAGGGTGTTTGGTGCTGCAGTCACATCTTGGCTGTCTCTCTCAAGTTTCACTGATGTGCCCTGGGGATGTAAAGTTAGATTAGATCCACCGCACAGGGGGGCAGGTCACCCTTTTCACCCACAGAAGACCTCTCTAAAGCTGGGGAAAAGATTCAGAAGGGGTGAGGGACAGCTGGACGGAAAGGGAGAAAGTCCCTCTTTGAACTATCTTTTAATTCCTGCAAGTCCACCTGTGAGGAGCATACAGTACAGCTACAGACAGACCATGAATGGTCAGCCTCAACCTTGCTCAGTGAGTTCGCCAGGTGTTATTACTATCCAACTTACTGCAGTGCTGAGGCTGAAATTCAATCTACTTTCAAAGCTTGTGCCACTGCCACAAGCTTTCCATATCCCTCTGCGTGATTGTCCCCCTTTTATAAAAACCTCTTTCACACCGTATAATGAGGAATAAAGATGTGAATCACACACTCGTTCGTTCGACTCCAGTAGTTCTCTGAGCTCCGCAAGGCGCCCTGCTCTTCTCCAGGGGGAAGGAGAGAAAGAGGAGAAGGATGACAGCCAATTACACAGGGTGATTTGGGACTGTGTGTTGCACTCAACTAAACACTCTAAACAGTAACACTGTGTCTAAATAACTAAATCAATGTTTTCATGTTCTATTAATTATCAATGAAGTGTTATTACATTTCTATAAGTGGTGTGGTAGGCTACACTTTGAGAAAAAGGCTGATCCCAAGACACTACGAGGTCCCTTCCTCAGTTAGCACTCATCCTCTCATCCCTCTCTATGCTGTGGAGAGAGAGAGATAAAGAGAGGGAAAGGAGAAAGGAATCACCCCATATTTCTTCCCTGACCCAGCAGAATTCTGTTCTATTCCAGGCTCTCAGAAATTGAGATAGGTTTGGCGGGGCGATTGTTTGAGGGATTATTGAGAAATAAGACCCAATGCCACTGACTGCTGAATATTCCATACATTTTTCTGCTTTTCATTTCACTTGCACAGCTTGAATGTGATGCTTTTAAAATGGGCCTGTGTGCGGCAGGTATCCTAGTGGTTAAGAGCATTGGGGAAGTAACCAAAAGGTTGCTGTTTCACATCCCAAGCCGACTAGGTGGAAAATCTGTCAATGTGCCCTTGAGAAAGGCACTCAACCCTAATTGCTCCTGTAAGTCTCTCTGCATAAAAGGGTGTCTACTAAGAGAGTTTAACCCTATCCTTTAAGGGTAGAGTGCTGATGAAGGAAAAACCTAATCTTATTTTCATCTCACCTTGATTGGTTTGGGGTTTCTCTTTTCCTCTCCACCCCCGCCACAAAAAAATATACACATTTGCTATCTCTCACTCTCTCTTTGCTTGTCAGCCCTTTGATCCAGTGGCTGTATTGACTCAGATACCACAGAAACCTGATTGGTAGGATCAGTGTGTGTGTGTGTGTGTGTGTGTGTGTGTGTGTGTGTGTGCCATTGACTCACTAGAGAAATAGACCAAAAAAGGACTACCTAGAAAGCCTAATACCCTGGAAAGGAAATGTATTGACTCTGGATTGAGGGCATGGTACTCGCTCATTAGTTTGATCTATCACCTCAGGCTTTGCAAATATAACGTAGTAGAGTTGTGTGACTGAGCCAGAGGGCTAAACTGTTTGTCTTGAGCATGAGACCAGACTCTTCAGATAAGCTAATTCTAGCTCTTGTTAAGAGAAACAACCCAGAGGAAATTACATGGCTTTATGTCTATTGTGTCCCCTGGCCTCCTTCCTGTACACACACATACACACACACACCACATATACAGTACATGTGTTTTTCTGGTTCTGACTGAGTCAATGAATGTACAATAAAAAGGAAGCCAAACATTTTATGAGCCAAATTCTCGGACATGTCAGAGGAAGCACAGTATTAGTCATAGCAGCTGTTTTACAGTTTCTCCCAAGACCTTCAATATTGCCACATGTTTATGTATTCACCACCAAGATAAACTCTTAACAGTCTTTTTTTTGTCAACCTACAGCACCCTGTGCCATCGGTCCCCAACTTCAAGCCCACCATGTCTGTCCCTGATTGGCTGCTGGCCATCCAGAACTATATGAAGACTCTGCAGTATCCTTTCCCTGCCGAGCCCGCAACCTGCCACCAACCCTCCCTTCCACCCCTCTCTCATCCCCTGTTCACAAAACACAATGACCTCAGAGTCATATGAAACATACTGTACGTAGTTCTGAGCACCTCCAAGATGTATGACACCTACTAATGGTCTAGTACCTTTAGACAGAAACAAAAGTAGGGAAGTTAGTCGGGGAAGATGGGTGGGTGTAATCCGTGACCATCTAGTAATCCAAAGGTTGGGGACAACTGTAGTATTGTAGCTAAGCCTTAACCCTTATGCTAAACTTAACCCAATTCACCTAACCTTTGTCGTTTTAGTTCTCATAACCTTTGTCGTTAGTTCGCCTAAGCACCAACATAAATTCCCTCCGTAATTCTCCTCTGTTGTTATGATGCAACAAGCAACCTGGTCACAGACAAAGATGTATAATGCTATACGCCCTCCAGGATGTAAGTTAAACCATCCAACTCGTATGCTGTTGTATGACCGGATAAGGTGTATGAAACTATATATTCTCTAATTTGTATGATATTGTATGACTGCAATACCATTCATCATTTAACATAACATACTAATTGGAGTGTCACAGATTTACATACAGAATAATACGAATTGTCCTGAGACCACGTTGCACCTGTTAGCACACATTGTCCTCCTATAGTTCATTACAGATTCATGTGCACCGCTGCTCTTTTCACACTGTTTTAATTCACACTGGAGCCCTGGGGGGTTGTACTGTATGCAGTGTGTTAGAGAGCTGTTTTAATTCACACTGGAGCCCTGGGGGGTTGTACTGTATGCAGTGTGTTAGAGAGCTGTTTTAATTCACACTGGAGCCCTGGGGGGTTGTACTGTATGCAGTGTGTTAGAGAGCTGTTTTAATTCACACTGGAGCCCTGGGGGGTTGTACTGTATGCAGTGTGTTAGAGAGCTGTTTTAATTCACACTGGAGCCCTGGGGGGTTGTACTGTATGCAGTGTGTTAGAGAGCTGTTTTAATTCACACTGGAGCCCTGGGGGGTTGTACTGTATGCAGTGTGTTAGAGAGCTGTTTTAATTCACACTGGAGCCCTGGGGGGTTGTACTGTATGCAGTGTGTTAGAGAGCTGTTTTAATTCACACTGGAGCCCTGGGGGGTTGTACTGTATGCAGTGTGTTAGAGAGCTGTTTTAATTCACACTGGAGCCCTGGGGGGTTGTACTGTATGCAGTGTGTTAGAGAGCTGTTTTAATTCACACTGGAGCCCTGGGGGGTTGTACTGTATGCAGTGTGTTAGCGAGCTGTTTTAATTCACACTGGAGCCCTGTACTGTATGCAGTGTGTTAGCGAGCTGTTTTAATTCACACTGGAGCCCTGGGGGTTGTACTGTATGCAGTGTGTTAGCGAGCTGTTTTAATTCACACTGGAGCCCTGGGGGGTTGTACTGTATGCAGTGTGTTAGAGAGCTGTTTTAATTCACACTGGAGCCCTGGGGGGTTGTACTGTATGCAGTGTGTTAGAGAGCTGTTTTAATTCACACTGGAGCCCTGGGGGTTGTACTGTATGCAGTGTGTTAGCGAGCTGTTTTAATTCACACTGGAGCCCTGGGGGGTTGTACTGTATGCAGTGTGTTAGAGAGCTGTTTTAATTCACACTGGAGCCCTGGGGGGTTGTACTGTATGCAGTGTGTTAGCGAGCTGTTTTAATTCACACTGGAGCCCTGGGGGGTTGTACTGTATGCAGTGTGTTAGAGAGCTGTTTTAATTCACACTGGAGCCCTGGGGGTTGTACTGTATGCAGTGTGTTAGAGAGCTGTTTTAATTCACACTGGAGCCCTGGGGGGTTGTACTGTATGCAGTGTGTTAGAGAGCTGTTTTAATTCACACTGGAGCCCTGGGGGGTTGTACTGTATGCAGTGTGTTAGAGAGCTGTTTTAATTCACACTGGAGCCCTGAGGGGTTGTACTGTATGCAGTGTGTTAGCGAGCTGTTTTAATTCACACTGGAGCCCTGGGGGGTTGTACTGTATGCAGTGTGTTAGCGAGCAAACACTTTCAAGGTTTTCAGATGGGCTTAATTTGTTGTCATTATAGCCAGGGGAGTGCAGTTGCACCAACTGCCATAACAACAGGGGCTCCCTGGGTCTGTAAACAATGTCACAGTACCTTTAATGCCCATAGTAAATATGATCCAAGATGCACCACTGTGGGGTCAAGAAGAGGGTCAGCACTTTACAAAAAACATCTGCTGCCTCTCTTAAAATGTTTTTTTTAAACCAATTAACTAGGTCTTCAAGGTACAGTTACATTTCTCTCAAACATTGATAGCCTACATTACATGAACCTGATCTCAGAAACGTCCACCATTCCCCTCTCATCCACACTTATATCATCTTCCAGACCCCTATAAAGGCCCCTTAGGGAGCAGTCGAAATGTGCACAATTGTTACCCGGAGGAAAATGGGGGAAGGTCATGCTTTCTCAATTTCAGTCCAGGGGAGGGTTATGTCATTTGTATTTGATTAAATGTCATATTGCTCAGGGTTGGAGAATGAGTTGCTTATTGTAGTATCTCGATGTGTTCCCGATGATGCCCCTCGTCCCTGATTCTCTGCTGGGCGCGCAATATCAGGTGCATCTAGTGTGGTCTCAATAAAATGATCCATAGCCTATACTGTAGACCTAGGCTGTGTGAAGAGCATGCTCGGAGAAGCACAAGGCAAAGTAATATTTGAAGAAAATATACTTTCTTCCTGAGTTTTTGCGTTGCTGGAATTGTGTATATAAAACCAGGCTTCACTGCATTACACACTGCAATAGATAGGCTATCCTAATCAGAAGCCCTGGTCTGCCCTGCTCTTGCTGAGGTAAACCCTTTTGTGCTGCCTAACCAATGACTGTGCTGTGTACGGTGGCACTTTAGGAGGCGAGTCAAAGGCGTCTTCAGATTTTATATATATATATATATATAGACAGTTGAAGTCGGAAGTTTACATACACTTAGGTTGGAGTCATTAAACCTCATTTTTCAACCACTCCACAAATCGGTAAGGACATCTACTTTGTGCATGACACAAGTTATTTTTCCAACAATTGTTTACAGACAGATTATTTCACTTCTAATTCACTGTATCACAATTCCAGTGGGTCTGAAGTTTACATACACTAAGTTGAATGTGCCTTTAAAACAGCTTGGAAAATTTCTGAAAATGATGTCATGGCTTTAGAAGCTTCTGATAGGCTAATTGTTATAGTCTGAGTCAATTGGAGCTGTACCTGTGGATGTATTTCAAGGCCTACCTTCAAACTCAGTGCCTCTTTGCTTGACATCATGGGAAAATCAATAGAAATTAGCCAAGACCTCAGAAAAAGAATAGTAGACCTCCACAAGTCTGGTTCATCCTTGGGAGCAATTTCCAAACACCTGAAGGTACCACGCTCATCTATACAAACAATAGTACGCAAGTATAAACACCATGGGACCACGCAGCCATCATACCGCTCAGGAAGGAGATCCGTTCTGTTTCCTAGAGATGAACGTACTTTGGTGCGAAAAGTGCAAATCAATCCCAGAACAACAGCAACGGACCTTGTGAAGAAGCTGGAGGAAACAGGTATAAAAGTATCTATATCCACAGTAAAACAAGTCCTATATCGACATAACCTGAAATACCACTCAGCAAGGAAGAAGCCACTGCTCCAAAATCGCCATAAAAAAGCCAGACTACGGTTTGCAACTGCACATGGGGACAAATATCGTACCTTTTGGATAAATGTCCTCTGGTTGGATGAAATACAAATAGAACTCTTTGGCCATAATGACCATTGTTATGTTTGGAGGAAAAGGGGAGGCTTGCAAGCCGAAGAACACCATCCCAACCGTGAAGCTCAGGGGTGGTAGCATCATGTTGTGGGGGTGCTTCGTTGTAGGAGGGACTGGTGCACTTCACAAAATAGATGAAATCATGAAGGAAAATGATGTGGATATATTTAAGCAACATCTCAAGACATCAGTCAGGAAGTTAAAGCTTGGTCGCAAATGGGTCTTCCAAATGGACAATGACCCCAAGCAAACTTCCAAAGTTGTGGCAAAATGGCTTAAGGACAACAAAGTCAAGGTATTGGAGCTGTCACGTTCGTCATAACGAGGAGACCAAGGTGCAGCATGAGATGAATACATTCTTCTTTATTTAAACGAAGACCACTAAACAAACTAACAAAACAACCGTGACGCTTTAAACACAAGTGCTGACATGCAACTACACATAGACATAACAACCCACAAAATAACCAAGGAATATGGCTACCTAAATATGGTTCCCAATCAGAGACAATGATAAACTGCTGCCTTTGATTGAGAACCAATCTAGGCAACCATAGACATATAAACACCTGGACTAGAAAACCCCCTAGACATACAAAAGCTAAACAAACCACCCTTGTCACACCCTGACCTAACCAAATAATGAAGAAAACAAAGATAACTAAGGTCAGGGCGTGACAGGAGTAGCCATCAAGCCCTGACCTCAATCTTATAGAACATTTGTGGGCAGAACTGAAAAAGCGTGTGCGAGCAAGGAGGCCTACAAACCTGATTCAGTTACACCAGCTCTGTCAGAAGAAATGGGCCAAAATTCACCCAACTTATTGTGGGAAGCTTGTGGAAGGCTACCCGAAACGTTTGACTCAAGGTAAACAATATAAAGGCAATGCTACCAAATACTAATTGAGTGTATGTAAACTTCTGACCCACTGGGAATGTGATGAAATAATTAAAATCTGAAATAAATCATTCTCTCTACTATTATTCTGACATTTCACATACTTAAAATAAAGTGGTGATCCTATCTGACCTAAGACAGGGAATCTTTACTAGGATTAAATGTCAGGAATTATGTGAAACTGAGTTTATATGTATTTGGCTAAGGTATATGTAAACTTCCGACTTCAATTGTATGTTTTTGTGCGCGCGGACTAGGCCTCCTGATTTCCTGTTCAGTTTGAGAAGGAGAGCGCGAAGATGAGGAGGACCAGAGGTAAGCTTGCTGCTGCTATAATTGATTTTAATAAGAACAATATGTTTAGTTGCCCATAATAAAGCTATTTAGCAGAGTTATTGACCTCACAAAAAAGCCATATTCGAGTAATTCATTTAAACAGTCTTCATTTTAATGTGACTTTAGGCTACTGACAACAAAAGGGCTTTGTGTTGTAGTTAGTGTCTGTTCTCTACTATCCAATTTCTGTTTTAAATATTATTTTGGGTATAATGGAGGGTCACGTGTATTTTTTTCATGCATTCAGGGAGGGTTGGGTAAAGAATATATTTCACTGAAGGGAGGACCATCCATTTTAATTTCAGAGGTTCTCCAGGTATCCCTCATTATAAATAACGTACATTCCCTTAACTGTGTGTTAGATACAATCACACAGGAACTCAGTTCTTTGAGATAAGGAAAACTAGACCATTGTGTGGGTAAGTGAGGCTGTGAGGCCATTTCTGTGTTTTTTTCCATTGGCTTGTCTTTGTGTGTCTTTACTGTCTGCTACCGTTACTTTACAGAGCCAGGAGAGAGGTCCCACTACTCTGGGAATCCACACGTCTGTATTCATTTTGTTTTTATTCAACCTTTATTTAACTTGGCAAGTCAGTTAAGAGCAAATTCTTATTTACAATGGTGGGCCTACCCCCCTGTAGAAGAATATAGGCCAGTTCAGATGTTGTAAATAGCTATCCTCTGTCTGTGTTCTTCACCCTGAGTACACATGCTAGGTGCATGTACTGCAAAAACAACCAGAACATTTGACATTGTATAGAAAATAAGTAAAAGGGGTCATTGTATTTAGAAGATGGTGCTTTCATTAATGTGCTTGGCTTGTACTTGACACTATTTGTTTGTTGTAATCCTGTTTGATGAGATTATACCATTGTGTCACTTTCTGCATAAAGCACCGAAGAGGACTTGGTATGAAACAATAGTATTCACAACAATCATCTCTGTTCCCTTTTAGGTTAATGGAGACTGCGAGGGAAATGATCAGGGAATCTCTTCCAATCAAATGCCTTGAAGCTGTCATCCTTGGAATGTATCCTTTTATCGTCTGTAGGCACAGTCGGAGATACACATTAACCAGTGGGAGTTGGAGCCGATCTGTTTCAGGTCACGATGTAACCGATGAAACTCTTGAAATCAATGAGATATGTAGTCTAATGTTCCCGCTTAGGCTCAATAAGGCTCACAGATTTCCCTGTTGCTAGGAAACAAGAGTCTAAAAGTTCAAAGCATGTAGTCAGACAGGCAGAGCAAAGTTTCTGCAGTGTCTCACACATTGCCATTTAGAGCAGCTTGGCTGCTGGGCCTTTTCACAAATGGTTACTGTCAAGCTTAGGGGCACACAGGTTTATCCTCGGTTAAGGTTGTAGGCTGCCTGGACATTCACACTGCAGGCTCGTCTCACTCATGAAGAAAGACCGGCTTTTCTCTAGGTTTATGTCATAGGCTTAAAGTTGTAATCCTTAATGGTGAAACTGCCACGTCCGTTTGCAAAGTTACTGCAAACAACGAAAACCGTTTTCTCCCTTGTACATCATAGCACACGAGACAGAACAGCAGCGTATGTAATACAATTTGTTTTGACACTCCACCAGCGCTCCTCACCTCTGCTTCATAAAAATAAAAAATAAAAATAAAATAATGGCTGTGGAACGGACAGTGGCGCTGTTTCCTCCCCACTGCGGATTCCATCTTTATGTCCCAGTCTGTCATGTGGGACCAAACCTGTTAACCCTCATTGACAAAGATGATTAGTTCAACTTGCAACCGACAGGGTCTCATCTCCGAGATCGGAGTCAGCCAAGCTGTATGCTAAGATAAAAAACTAGTTGATATGTTCAGATACTCACTGACTCACTCTGTCCATGCATCATTAACAGGTAGATAAATACGTCCTCAACTGTTACAGCATGGCTCATAGTTCTGTTCTGTTAATGGCTGAGTAAATGGAGCGTAGTATACTCATGTTATCTTATGATACAACCTCTGTTGTCGCTCAAATTCAACCACCACAGCCGTTTCTTTGTGTTGAGCTTAAACCACCAGTAGCATACCAGTAGCATTAAACCACCAGTAGCATTAAACCCTCAGTAGCATGCTGCATTATTAGGACCCACCAAGGCAGGTTCCTCTACTACCGATAAGAGATTCCGAGTATCACAGAGAGAAGAAACAGAGTTTATGATTTTTTTAAATTACAATAATCTAACTGTTTCATTAGGTCTTGGACATGTATTCTTCAACCTTTTGATAAACCAGCACCATTAACCAGAGCCTGGATTTAGAAGACATGAAATCTTGTGAATTAGTACATGGAAAGAGGAGAAATTAAAGTTCCCTTTAATTCAACTCTGGATGCTCTTATCATTGTCACATATTTTATACCTATTCTTTAGGCCAGGGTTTCCCAAACTGGGTCCTGGGGCCCCACCTGGGTGCTCATTTTGGTTGTTGCCATAACCCTTCAAATAATTAAAGCTTGATTATGTGTAGTACTAAAGCAACAACAAAAAATGTGCACCGAGAGAGAGAGGGGGCCCAGTAAACCCTGCTTTAAGCTGTAAGGAGGATTGTCGGAACATCAAAGAATTAGGGCAAGTGGGGGGGGGTTCATTTAATACTTTAGAAAACAGTGAAAGTAATGGATCAGGGGTTAATGGCCATCTTTTCCCAGCAGAATGATTCGATGTTTGTTGCGAGTTGGAAAGTGAACGTTTTTGACAGTTGGTTTTAAAAAAACATTTGAATTCGGACTGCAGATGGTTTTACTATCGTAAAGCGCTGACCCTCTTCTGGATCCCACAGTGGTGCATCATGGATCATATTTACTGTGGGCCATCTCCCAGAGCACCATGGCGACAGTGCAAGCGGTTGTCTTAATCTTCCAAACACTGACAGTGTTTGTCGTTTAACTGGAGATATGCTGTTCGGTTGGAGAAGGGCTGGGTGGGCAGTTAACAGGCATGTAATTAATATTTGCAACGTCTCCCTGGAGTTCACCCAGCTCAGTGCTCAGGTGTCAAAGCAGCAGAGAGCTGCTAGAGCTAGTAAACACAGGCCTTATAGAGTCATACGTCTCTTAGCTTGGTTTCCATGGTAACAGTAATCCTACTCAGGTGACGGAAAGAGTGCTTGCCTGGTGGCAGATAAGAGGACTGGAAGTATGCTACTATTGGGGTGGATCACATGCCTTGCATCATGGGTAATGTGATCTTTTTGTAGTTAATAGCCCATTAATTATAGAGAAGCAGTGTGTGTGTGTGGACCCAGCTGCCACAGGGAGGACTGAGATTCTTTCTTTCTTTTTCGGAGTGGCTGCTGTTCCAGATTTTCTGGGACCTGCAGATATTTCTGCACTCTGGGTCCTTTCAGCTCCTGCTCAGTGCTCACTCATGCCGTGACTCCACTGCCGCTTGTTCTAACAATATGAGTTATTTTTCTGTTGTAACAGTAATCAATGCAAACATAAGCACGACATAGTTCATGTTCTTTTTCCGGAGGGGAGTTAGCCTACATGCAGCTACAGTATTTAGTCAAGCTATATGTACACAGCATATCAACAAGCAAGACACACAGGCGGTAAATAGTTTTGAGAAAGACGTTTCCAGGGGGGTGGCGCGGGGTTGAAAACTCCTCATTCGTAGCCTCTGGCTTCTTTTTTTCTTCTTTAGAGAAGTTAGCTGCCACCTCAATGAATAATCACACCAACATTCTGCAACAGACGCCGCGCTGCGCTTGCTACTCTGTGAAGAAACAAGGTGTCAGAACAAAGTCTTCTTTCCGAGGGAGATTATTTCTGCTGCCTGGCTGTATTCTCCCAGTGCGGGTTATTTCTCATGTGAAAACACAATGTGCTGATGTGTGACTCATCAACATGTTCATGTCAACCATAACCTCTACTCATGGTGCTTACTGTCCTGTGGGGATATTAAATAATACCTGTCACCCTTCTCTCGAACCTCAAGAGCTATGTTCACTTGATTTACTTGAGGCATTCTCTGTGAATATCGCTCTCCAAGAATCTTGCTTGTGAAACACGACTCATAAACGTACACGAGCGCTACAGAGATGCCTTTTTAAAATGATGGATGTCGTGTTCATTGTCATTGCGGCAGGAAAAAGAGAATCCCCAAAGCAGCCATCAAACTGGTGGTGAGGCTCTGTGGGCTGGCCTCTATGATTATCTAATGAGAGGACTGTACTGTGCTGTGGCTGGTGGGGTGTTGAAATGACGGACAGGCGCTCAAGCCATTCAGAGGGCTCGGTGTGTGAGAGCTTGAAACAGATGGTTGCTGGTAGCCGAGGAGAGACAGAGCCAAACCACAAACCAGTCAGTGTGTCCTGAAATGTGCTCCATCTCTCAGATGTATTGTCTCTCACCCACAGTAGCAGCTTGTGATGTTACTGCACAACACTGCAGAGTGAGGGCGCAGCTTAAACGGCGTGCTTACTGAAAACATGAAGCATCAATAAAAAGGATGGTGATACGGATGATTAGATCATAGATGCATGATAGATGTATGGACAACAGTGGTATTAACATCAGAGTGCTGCTCAGGCTAGAAGGTCTCAAAGTCTTGTGTAAAGGGTTCACACTCCTGTATCTGTAATTGACCCAGTCAGTCGGGTTGAATTCGCAAGTCACTCGTTACTGGTCCTTAGGTCACTGACACGCACAGTGGAGTTTCCTGTTCCTGTGTGTGTCACCATATAGTGCCTCTACTGGTCCTAGATAACCCAGTTCCACCATCCACCAAGTCCCCTTCCGCCCCCTTCTTCCCTGGGCAGGACAGATTAGTCCAGTCTGCCTCATCGTGTGTCATCCAGACATGCTGTAATGGGTCCACAGGCCAGTTGCATAAAGGTTCTGGGGAGCCACTACCACAGATAGAGTATATGTCCCAGGGAGAATGAGGCTAGCCTGGTGTGCTGTGTGAGAGTCCACGTTAGGACACCACAGCAATGTATTCCTGGGACTTTCAGGGAAAGCAGTCTTTGGGCTTGATTTATGAGTCTGGTTGCTTAATAAAAGTCCTCACTTTTATTGAAAATGGGCCTTAGTCTTTTTGTAATGGTATCCTGTCCTATGATGCGCTGATTTGGAAGGAATTCATGTTAAGAATGCGAATGTCTTGTGAAAGATGTATTGTTTCTGCAGAGATATTCTATAGTCTGTACTGGGTCTGTTATAATGAAAATGCCTCCTCTCAGCTTTGAGCCCTCTCATTGACTCCCTCCATTAGCTGATTGATTTAGAGATAGTGTGGGTGTGTTTGCGTTCAAATCAAATGCCAGTTAGCTAATGAGTTTATGGAAATATAATGAATTTCTGAGAGAGGCTTAAAACTGGCCTCCATACGCCCTTCTCTCTCTCTCTGATGCTGCTTGTCAACAGCAGTAAACATCAAGTAATCACGATTCAGAAGATAATTAGAAAGTATTACATCTCTGAAAACTTTTAAGTTATTGTTGATGATGCTAATGATGCTAACACCATTGACCATGGGGCTTAAGCTCTGTCCTCGCTCCCTCTTTCTCTTTCTCTCTCCATCATGCTCTCTCCGTCTAAATAATAACCATTTAGTAGACTGTGTTAAATTCCATGAAACTGTATTTTTTGCTAATGATCTCAGTTAACGTCCTTGACCCAAGCTGCGTCAGCTACCTGACCAATGGGCTGACCTCGGTGGAGCGTTTTCCCATCAGCTTCAAGACCCAGTTCTCAGGTAACCACTTCCACCACGTGGTGCTGGGCGTCTACTGCAACGGACGCTATGGCACACTGGGCATGAGTCGCCGCCAAGACCTCATGGACAAGGCCCTGACCTTCCGCACGCTCAGCGACCTGGTGTTGGAGTTCGAGGACTCGTACCGCCGCTACCAGCACACCCTGAAGAAGGTGAAGATCGGCCTATACGTGCCCCACGACCCGCACGTCTTCCAGCCTATCGAGTGGAAGTACCTGGTGCTCAACGCCGCCCGTCTGGGGAGAGAGGACATGAGGAAGGAGCTGGAGAAGCATGGCCGAGACATGAGGATGAAGGTGACATGTTGTCCTACTTTCTCACATGGGCAGACATGAGAGGTCACGTGTCATACTTGATTACTTGACGCCTCACTGCCATCCATTCATACATTTCCTGGGCTTAGTATCTACAATACTGTAACTTTGAAAAATACTAAGACGTTTAGGGTACAATATTCAGTTGAAGTTGGAAGTTTACATACACCTTGGCCAAATACATTTAAACTCAGTTTTTTTGTACAATTCCAGACATTTAATCCTAGTAAGGTTTCCCTGTCTTAGGTCAGATAGGGTCACCACTTTATTTTAAGAATGTGAAATGTCAGAATAATAGTGGAGAATTATTTATTTCAGCTTTTATTTCTTTCATCACATTCCCAGTGGGTCAGAAGTTTACATGCAATCAATTAGTATTTGGTAGCATTGCCTTTAAATTGTTTAACTTGGGTCAAACGTTTCAGGTAGCCTTTCACAAGCTTCCTACAATAAATAGCGTGAATTATGGCCCATTCCTCCTGACAGAGCTGGTGTAACTGAGTCAGGTTTGTAGGCCTCCTTGCTCGCACACGCTTTTTCAGTTCTGACCGTAACTTTTCTATAAGATTGAGGTCAGGGCTTTATGATGGCCACTCCAATCAATACCTTGACTTTGTTGTCCTTAAGCCATTTTGCCCCAACTTTGGAAGTATGCTTGGGGTCATTGTCCATTAGGAAGACCCATTTGCGACCAAGCTTTAAATTCCTGACAGATGTCTTGAGATGTTGCTTCAATATATCCACATAATTTCCTCCCTCATGATGCCATCTATTTTGTGAAGTGCACCAGTCCCTCCTGCAGCGAAGCACCCCCACAACATGATGCTGCCAGCCCCATTCTTTACGATTAGGATGGTGTTCTTCGGCTTGCAAGCTTCCCCCTTTTTCCTCCAAACATAAAGATGGAACCGTAGTCTGTTTTTTTATGGCGGTTTTGGAGCAGTGGTTTCTTCCTTGCTGAGTGCGCTTTCAGGTTAAGTCGATATAGGAATTGTTTTACTGTGGATATAGATACTTTTTTACCTGTTTCTTCCAGCTTCTTCACAAGGTCCTTTGCTGTTCTTCTGGGATTGATTTGCACTTTTCGCACCAAAGTACATTAATCTCTAGGAGATGGAACACGTCTCCTTCCTGAGTGGTATGACGGCTGCGTGGGCCCATGTTGTTTATACTTGCGTACTATTGTTTGTACAGATGAATGTGGTACCTTCAGGCGTTTGGAAATTGCTCCCAAGGATGATCCAGACTTGCGGAGGTCTTAACAAGAAATTTGTGGAGTGGTTGAAAAACAAGTTTTAATGACTCCAACCTAAGTGTATCTAAACTTCCGACTTCAACTGTAAATTTTTAACTCTGTTGGGGTGAAAAAGTTTACCACAGTACATGAACTCTCTAGTCTACTGTCCCTGGGTCATCCCCGAGGGAACGTTGAACTCGTTAGCGTTGCTTTGGCTTGACATCCGTCTGGAACGGCGTCATGTCATAGAATCCCCCCCCAGGTCTGAAAGCAGAGCGGCCGCCATGGAGAGGCGAAAGGTGTAATACGAATCTTCAGGGATAATTAAGGCCGGAGTTACCCTCAGTGGAGCAGAGAGCAAAAGAGAGAACGAGAGAGACAGAGATTAGGGAGAGAAAGAGAAATGGATAGAGAGCGAGCGAGAAGCTGGTTGGACTGTGTATCCCAGACTCCCTTGCATCAGCTGTTGCATGGTGGTGGTAGCTAGTGGTGCTGGGGGATGGTCGTAGGATGGTGCGTCTGGAGCTGACTATAACAGCAGCAGTAAATGTAGGTCAGTTCCCAGCTGCCCAGTGCCGGAGACACAGCCTTGACCTCTGTGTTTGACCCTCGTTAGCTGTACATAGTTCATGTGAGTCATGTGAATACTGTAGAAATGTTACATTCTTACAGTGCATACCAAAAATGTGCCAGTGTATAAATAGATATTACTGTATTTCTGGAAGGTGAAAAACTCACAATCACCTTTTCACTTGCTCAAAAACCAGTTGGGAAATTTCTGTAGAGTGTTTTCTATGCACAACTCAGACAGAGCTTGCATTTCATATAGGAGATCATTGGCTGTGCTTATAACCCTCCTCCACTTCATCACATACTGTATATCCTTACATCTATCACCAACCTTATGACTAACATCCTGCCTATGCTTTCAGCTGCATGTGGTTTCTGGAGCACGGAATATGAGCTACTTCCTGTGTGTTCATTCCAGGAATTCATGATCCCTCTCCTGTCTCTCCTCCAAATGTCGGTCAGGAGTGAGCTCTCATTAGGTTTCTACCAGGACAAGGTAACCATGAAACTCAAATTCTGCTAATCGAGTGGCGGACGTCAGTAGTATTCCAGTACAAGTCCTGCGTGTCTCTCTTAGTGTGCGTGCCTGTGAGCCAGATGGGTGCTGCGTAATTACGTTTGCAAAGGGAGTTGACTTGTGGGCTGATTGGGTTAGTGGGGTATCTTGGGAGGCTGGCTTCATTACTATCTGTTAGTCTCTTCTCCCTACATTGGCTCACAGACGACTCTTTTACACTCTTTGTCTCTGACATCCAACTGTTTCATTAAAAGTTAACGTCTTCGACTGCTCTTTTTATTGAAGTGGAACCTTTCATTTCCCCAGGACATGGCCTGCGGCAAATGGGCTCACTGAATGATGACCATGTCTGCAGCGCCTCCTCTGTAGCTTGCAGCTGTAAACAAAATCACTTAAATACTGTATCAGTGCAGTAAAAAACTGCAGCTCAAACCGTCTCTTATCATTTAGACTCCATATCTGTTATTTTTTTGTTTTCTCTCAGATCCTGAAGTCGTCAAGTGCCCAGTCTCCCATCAAAGAACGGAGCAGAGGCAAGTCTCTCTCCCCCCGCCGCCGACAGAGCAGCCCCCAAAGACGCCACATCCACCGGAGAGACAAGTCGTAAGTATCCCTGGGAATCAATCTCGAGTTATTAGCATCACTGAGACAGAAGCTGGAAGATGGAATGGCCTTTCTTAGGTAGTTTTACATTGACTCTCAACACTTCCTAACAATTAGGGAGAGTTCACATCAGGTTACTTTAAAATCTCATTTGTTTAATGTTCAATGGTCACAAATGGTAATATCTATAATACAGATCAGATTGGATATGCATGAGTGAAATGTATAATTCATAGAAATCAACTGTTGATCAACTATAAAAGCTCTCAATGCCCCATCTTGATTACTTGGCTTGATGCTATTATGTTAGAGGGAGATTAATTGGCTGGAATGTTTTACATTTTGTTTTTGTGTTAACGAGGGCTGGCACACTTTCTGAAGTTGCTGAACTCTAAGGCGTTAACAGAGTCTTTTGTTTTCTGTAGACTATTGCAGTTCTCTTCTTCTATCAACCCTCTTTCCCTGTCTTGCTTCCTGGCTAAGGAACCCAGTTCATGTAGAGTTCAGTCTATCACACTCTTGTCAGCTCCAGTTAGAGGAAACTGAGGACTAAGAAGCAGGACAAGATCAGATACTGACATTAGCTAATCTGGGTGAATTTGGAGTACGGAGTTAACTTTTAAGCACACTGGCTTCAGTGTGTAGGCGAGGGAGTGAATGTGTGCAATGTGCATGCCTATGGTATGTAGCCTACGCGTGAGTTTATACTGGGTTGATGGTCCATTCTGACAGCACAGCAGCATAATCACAGGGAAAAGTGTTTGTGTTCTGAAAGCCCCAGCCAGGCCAGCATAGTGTCTCTTATAGAAGGAATGTGTTCACTCCTATTGTCACTCACCAGCACACTGGGAGGATTCAGGAAGACCCTGCCCTAACAAAGGGACTGCTGGGATATGTGCACTGTTGAGTGGAGTTGGAAGATGTTGCCCCTCCCCACGAACCACTGATACAGAGTCAGATCTTGTCTCATCCTCTATTGGTTAAGTTTAGGAATGGGGCTAGTGTAATCCTAGATCTGTGTTGAAGGGCAACTTCTACCTCAATTCTGTGCAGAAGGCATCCTGGGATTTATGCATGGACTCTTAGGTCATTTCCCATAATTCCTCAGGGCTATGCTTAAGTCTGCTGTTGACTGAGCATGTCACACAGAGATAGACAAAGTAACTGGACTGGAAGTGTTGTCAAGGGAGTTTCTCTGACAAGATGGAGGCTCGGAGAGAAGCTCTGGAGAGTCACCTGTCTCCCACTCTCACTGATACTTTATTTAAAACCAAACTAGATTTGTTTTAGCACTCACACACACACACACACACACACACACACACACACAGTGCCCTGTTGCTGTCTTGCGAGATGAGAGCCCTCTTTTCCCATCCTCCTGGCCTGGTTTGGTCTCCTCTCAGCTGGCAGAGGGCAGGCAGAGGCTCTGGGGCTGACTCAGTGCAGCAGCTGCAGCGTCACTCAGAGAACACACACGGAGAGGAGGATCCACATGCATGAGACAGATGCCTTCTGGTAATCCCCAGCCCATCTCCGACAGAGGAGATAGGCTTGCTACTTGGTTTTTATCATAGTACCAATCATCTCAGCAACCCAAAGCCTAATGATGTAACCCACACCCCTGTTGGAATGGACACAGTGAAATGGCCAGGGGATTTCTGTCATGCCTGCATTACGGGTATGTGTGATGTGATTTGACATGATAGGAAACCTTTTATCCTTTGGCATCTGGTGTGTGTGTGTGCGTGGTTTTGTGTGTGTGCACGCTTGTTTGTGTGTGTGTGTGCATGCTTACGTACATTTATATGTGTGTATGCGTTTGTGAATGTGTGTGCGTAATCACCCCTTGAAGTGGCTTCTACACCGTAGTAATTGAGAACAATGAAGTACATTGTCTATCCTGACAAACCAAAGGAGTGGGAGGGGGCTCTTCTAAGAGAACAACAGTGACATTTAAAGAGGGGCTTCAGGCCAAGGTCTATGTGTTCAGCACTACCCCCCAATCTGACAGAGTTATTTTGGGCCTGTTCTTAGACACCCACTTCTCTGCCTGTCGCCTCCTGTGAGATGTTAATTATTGAGGAAGAGTCTTTTCCACCCCCTGATATGTCCTCGTGTCCCATGTCTTACCATGTCGCCCCCTAGGGAGCAGTGTCCCTCTGTCACAACATATTAAATAATTCCCCTCAAATCCAGACGCAACCGACATAGTCTATCCATGTTATAGAAATGTTTATCCAGCCAGCGCCTCAGAAAATGTCATCAGCAGTCAGAGTTTGTGTACAAAGAGTGGAGAGTAACTCTAACAGATCTCTGGAAGCCTGCTAATGCCCTCCCTCCATCCACTGCCTGCTCATCGAGTGGCGCCGCTCGGAAGTTTGTAGATATTGGGTTTATTTAATGGGGCGAATGTGCGCTGCCAAATAACATTGATTTGTGAAGACTGGATTTTTATTCCCACAGTGGTTTATGAACGTATTCAATCTAATTGGTTAAATGGTGAATAAAAGCTACACTGAGAGCGTGATGTATCCCTGAGTAGCTTGGAAAATCCCCTCCTGTTGTGGATGACTGGTTCAGTAGATGAACCCATACATGTGTTAGCAGTGCCGTTAAAAAGACGGAATCAGGAGGTAATGCACTCTATGCAGTTATCCAGAGCTCTGCTCAGCAGGTGGTTTCAGCTCATAGCGATCCTTCTCATACACATAGACATGTAAAAGCTGAGAGAAAGGCTGAAATGAACTTCACTTAATAGACAAAGACTTTGCAGGAGATGCAAGTTGAAGATAGAGGTGAACTAGTCTCCATGGCGATGAAGGTCTATGATGGGGTATGTATGAATATTGTATTCCTCCTTGGGATCTTCCTCTCAGGCAAAGGAAAGCAGCAGTCAGACAGGGAGACAGAATGTTCCAGGGCAGCGCTCTACTCTATCACTCTGTGTCACTGTCATCTGGCTTTATCAATTAGAGGTTTAGCCCACTCTCCAAGAAACCTTTGCTTTTGAAGGAAATACATTTTAGAGTCTCTAGACCCACCCGGTTTCTTAATATCAAATGCAAGGTAATTCTAATGGACTACAATACTGCATGTAAACCTGTTTTCGGAGAAGTTAAATATTCAGTGATGTTGTTGAGACAAGGAAAGCTAAGAGTGGTCAGACCAAGGGCCTTGTCATTGTCATTACTGTTTGTATCTCCTACTATCTTTCCTTTATAGCTGTACATTGTAGAGGCAGCCTGTACAGTAGATTGGCTGGCTGTTGTCAGTTCTGTATGGGCTGTGGTGGGTGTTGTCTATTCTGTGGTGGGCTAGGTGTTGTCTATTCTGTGGTGGGCTAGGTGTTGTCTATTCAAATCAAATTGTATTAGTCACATGCGCCGGATACAACAGGTGTAGAGCTTACAGTGAAATGACTTACGAGCCCCTAACCAACAATGCAGTTAAAAAAAAAATATGAATAAGAATAAGAAATAAAAGTTGTAAAGAAATAAAAGAGCAGCAGTAAAATATCAGTAGCGAGAGTATATACAGGGGGGTACCGGTACAGAGTCAATGTGCGGGGACACCGGTTAGTTGCGGTGTCGTCTGTTCTGCGGTGGGACGGGTGTCGTCTGTTCTGCGGTGGGACGGGTGTCGTCTGTTCTGCGGTGGGACGGGTGTCGTCTGTTCTGCGGTGGGATGGGTGTCGTCTGTTCTGTGGGGACGGGGGTCGTCTGTTCTGCGGGGTACGGGGGTCGTCTGTTCTGCGGGGGACGGGTGTTGTCTGTGCTGCGGTGGGGCGGGTGTCGTCTGTTCTGCGGGGGACGGGTGTCGTCTGTTCTGCGGTGGACGGGGGTCATCTGTTCTGCGGGGGACGGGTGTCGTCTGTGCTGCGGTGGGGCGGGTGTCGTCTGTTCTGCGGTGGGACGGGTCAAATCAAATTTATTTGTCACATACACATGGTTAGCAGATGTTAATGCGAGTGTAGCGAAATGCTTGTGCTTCTAGTTCCAACAATGCAGTAATAACCAGCGAGTAATCTCACCTAACAATTCCAAAACTACTACCTTATACACACAAGTGTAAAGGGATAAAGAATATGTACATAAAGATATATGAATGAGTGATGGTACAGAATGGCATAGGCAAGATGCAGTAGATGGTATCGAGTACAGTATATACATATGAGATGAGTAATGTAGGGTATGTAAACAAAGTGGCATAGTTTAAAGTGGCTAGTGATACATGTATTACATAAAGATGCAGTAGATGATATAGAGTACAGTATATACATATACATATGAGATGAGTAATGTAGGGTATGTAAACATTACATTAAGTAGCATTGTTTAAAGTGGCTAGTGATATATTTTACATCAATTTCCATCAATTCCCATTATTAAAATGGCTGGAGTTGAGTCAGTGTGTTGGCAGCAGTCACTCAATGTTAGTGGTGGCTGTTTAACAGTCTGATGGCCTTCAGATAGAAGCTGTTTTTCAGTCTCCCTGCTTTGATGCACCTGTACTGACCTCGCCTTCTGGATGATATCAGGGTGAACAGGCAGTGGCTCGGGTGGTTGTTGTCCTTGATGATCTTTATGGCCTTCCTGTGACATTGGGTGGTGAGCTGGGTGTTGTCTATTCTGTAGCGTGCTGGTGTTGCCAGTTCTATAATTGGCTGGGTGTCTGTTCTGTAGTGGGCTGGGCTGGCTGCTGGGTGGTGACTGCTGTGTCTGTCCTTGTGCTGCTCCTCTCCTCTCCTCTCCTCTCCTCTCCTCTCCTCTCCTCTTCTCTCCTCTCCTCTATTATTCTTTAACAAAGCTCTTTGTTCAACAGTGTGTAATCAGCTGTGAAAGCCATGCATAGGCTGTGATCCTTACAGGGGCTCAATCAACACAGTTGTAATTGTTTTGATCAGCACTGAAACAAAGAGTACCAACAGGTAATTTGTGCCCTCCTAGAGGACTTGGTGAAGTCTACTGGCTTTAGTCTGAATAGCTAAGCAGAGTGGTGTTTCTCTGTGTTGAGAAATGATGTTCATTCCGTGGCCTGTGGTGAAGGATGGGCTGTTAACCAGAGCTGCTTGGAAGCCACTGTGTGAGAATGGTGTACTCAGAGAAAGTTGACGCCTTTCTGGCTGACTGATCGACTGACTGGGTGTGCTGGGTGCTGAAATCCTGGGCTCTGTGCTCCCCCTCTCCCTGGAAGACAGAATGCTGTTGATCAGATCACCAGGGGAGGGAGTAGGTGTGCTGTCCAAGGCACTGAGGAAGTAGTCTTAGATACACATATACCAGCATACACACACACGCACACGCTTATACCGCCCGCATTGTTGGACTGGTTTGATGTTGAGATGAGTTCTTCTCTCGCTCTCTCTGGCAGAGGGAGCTGGGGGAGATGGAAATCAATGGGAAAGGATGGTGAGCAGGAAATGCACTCTGAGGGAGGGAATGTAGTGAGAGAAGCACAGGCAGGAGAAGTGCTTTCAGGGCTTCATGTCAAGCAGAATATTGAACACCGAAGACATTCGAAGGGAAATGGGAAACCTTTGTTACTTTGGAGAGAGCTTATTTATGAATGTCTAACCCATAAGCCTCTTTAGAAATACCTCTTCTCTTTGATCTCTGGACTGAAAAGTATTTTTGTCAGAGGGAAGGTGCTGTGCGTGTGGTTATTTAGGGCTTGAGAATGCAGGTGTGTGTGTCTGTGTGTAAGCATGATAGCAGTGACAGGGGAAGTGGAGCAGTGCGGGGCTGAGCTGACGGGACACCACCATCACAAAGCAGGATTAAAAAGAGATGACTGGCTGACTGAGACTACCCCGCTGCTTCACACTTCAGACCCTTCTCTTCTTTCTCTCTCCCTCTCTACTCCCTTTCTATCTGCCCTCTGCCTCTCTTTATTCCACTCCATCTTCCTCCATGAAGTTATTGAGTGGGTCAGAGGTGTCTAATACTGTAATCACTTCAATGTGAAGTTATTGAGTGGGTCAGAGGTGTCCACTACTGTAATCACTTCAATGTGAAGTTATTGAGTGGGTCAGAGGTGTCCAATACTGTAATCACTTCAATAGGAAGTTATTGAGTTGGTCAGAGGTGTCCAATACTGTAATCACTTCAATATGAAGTTAAGTGTCCACTACTGGTCAGTTATTGAGTGTGTCTGAGGTGTCCAATACTGTAATCACTTCAATATGAAGTTATTGAGTGGTGTCAATACTGTAATCACTCTGAAGTTAAGTGGGTCTCTCTCTCTCTCTCTCTCTCTCTCTCTCTCTCTCTCTCTCTCTCTCTCTCTATCTATCTATCTATCTATCTATCTATCTATCTATCTATCTATCTATCTATCTATCTATCTATCTATCTATCTATTAGTCCTGCGGCTCTGGATCGAAAGCCTGCAGAACTCAGCACTTTGACCGACGGCTACCAGATCCGCATCTGAGACTCCTTGGAACTGGACTGCATTCTCCTGGTCTCCACTCTGACCACCCAGTCCGCCTCACACACCCTCAAATATGTTCACCTGACATTGTGTATATCATAATTATAAAGTATTTATAGGGTTTTGCCAGCAGCCTCTTCTGTAGGGTGAATATGATGACATTATGCTAAACTTTAGGCAGACATCCAGTAGGAACACATACATTGAATATATCAAATGTATATATTTCCTGTCCTTCATGACCAGACGAACAAAAGCCTGAACAAGAGGTGTTTCATTATACACCTCCACACATGCATTAGCCACATGCATTAGCCACATGCATTAGCCACATACATTAGCCACATACATTAGCCACATACATTAGCCACATACATTTGCATACATTTGCATACATATATATTATGTTTTTAAGGAAGGACTGATGCCTAAATTGCATGAAGACATCATATCAAGACCTCTCATGCGTTTAGAGAAGTACAGAAGTATGTATGTTTTTTAAAAATCTGTTTTTGTATAGCCTGTGTGCTTTTGTGTAGGAGAGCAACAGTCACATTTCATTTACTTTTACAATGTGAAGATTCATTTTTAAAAACAGAGTCTGTGGGTTAAAAAAATAGCCGACAGTATGCTGACGTTATGTAAAAAGGATCCAATAGTGTGACTGATCATCTATTCTTTTTTCAATATAATTAATATATAGACTGAAAGGTTGTTGTAATGCCTAAATCTGTAGAGGATGTTAAGTAGTTATCTGCTGGGCTGAGCTGTAGTCCGTTTGATGATGTGGGAAGTGAAAGGGTGAGGGGAGAAAGAGAGAGAAGAGTTGGAGGAAACAGGAGGTACTGTAGGCAGGCTTGAGGTGAGGGGAACAGAGAGGTGCCAAAGACCAGGGCAGTCAAGCAGAGAGCCTGCTGAGTACTCTGCTAAACCCCAGCCCTGACACTGACTCTCGGTTAGATTATCCCCCCTGTCTCTGTCTCTATAGACCCTCCTCTCTCACAGATACAGTGCTGGGCCCGGTTTCCCAAAAGCATTTTAAGGCTAAGTTCAACATTAGAACCATCGCTTAAGATGCTTTTGGGAAACCTGGCCCAGATCAATTAATCTTTTAAGGAAATCAAAGCTTGTGACAATGATGCTTTGGAGTTTAGCCAGAACATTACCTTTTTAATCCCAAGAGAATTTGACCGTAACATGTTGCTTCAAATGTCAACTCTGTTACACCTCAGCATACAGACATATACGAAAACATGTCTGATAATATTATGTAGCTCCTAACCTGAGGCCTTTCTGGATCCTATCACAGAATCTTGAAGTTAAGAATGCAAATACTGAACTGAACACCACAAGACAGACATGTCAGTCAAATCAAGGCTTCTATGCCATCTCAACTGCCATGATGCGGTGTTGAAGACTGTTTCCATTTTTTTTGTAGTATTCAAAAGTCATCAGATATCCAGGAGGGTGCCAACTGAACAATAAGACATTTTATAGCTTTTGGTTAAACAAGCTATGCACATCAAATGGAAATGATAAATCATTGTATGTCTTCCTCAATCTAAATAGTTTCGAGATCGCAGCAGAATTGAAATCCAGTCTCATTTTCTTGAATCCTGAACGAGCTGAGAACATATCAGTTCTTATGTTTCTAATTAACATTTTTTATTCTAACGATCAAATTGTGAATGGTGCTGCTAGTCTGACAGTATACCATCAAGGCCAACACTATTGGCACCAGCCGTCTGAAAGACTATAAGCACAAAATAACCACACTATTGGCACCAGCCGTCTGAAAGACTATAAGCACAAAATAACCAGCTTAATATACATGGCCAAAAGTATATGTATTGGTGAATTCGGCGGTTTCAGTCACACCCATTGCTGACAGGTGTATAAATCGAGCACACGGCCATGCAATCTCCATAGACAAAGATTGGCAGTAGAATGGCCAATACTGAAGAGCTCAGTGACTTCAATGTGGCACTGTCATAGGATGCCACCTTTCCAACAAGACAGTTTATCAAATTTCTGCCGTGCTAGTGCTGCCCGGTCAACTGTAAGTGCTGTTATTGGGAAGTGGAAATGTGCTGAAGCGCGTACAACGTGAAAGTCGTCTGTCCTCGGTTGCAACACTCACTACCGAGTTCCAAACTGACTCTGGACGAGGCATACAGTATACAATGACATTCTAGACGATTCTATGCTTCCAACTTTGTGGCAACAGTTTGGGGAAGCCCCATGACTGTTTCAGCATGACAAAGCACAAAGCGAGGTCCATACAGAAATGGTTTGTCGGTGTGGAAGAACTTAACTGGCCTACACAGAGCCCTGACCTCAAACCCATCGAACACCTTGTGGATGAATTGGAACGCCGACTGCGAGCCAGGCCTAATCGCCCAACATCAGTGCCGACCTCACTAATGCTCTTGTGGCTGAATGGAAGCAAGTCCCCGCAGCAATGTTCCAACATCTGACGGAAAGCGTTCCCAGAAGAGTGGAGGCTGTTAATAGCAACAAAGGGGGACCAACCTCATAGTAATCGCCGTGATTTTGGAATGAGATGTTTTGACGATCAGGTGTCCACATACTTTTGGCCATGTAGTGTATGACTTTGGTTTTACAATCCTCTATAGAAGCACAATGTGCTTCACTTTTACACAATACAATCGTTTGTCTAATCTATACAGGCTAGGTTAACATTCTTACTGTTAAACACTGCCGTTTATAGAAAAAGAAAATGACTGGGCTCTTTTCAATATGCATTGCGGAAGTTCAGCTTTACAGCGTGATTGAAATTTGAAGGCAATGTCAGCTTTAGTGGAGACTGCATTTACCGTACCCACTGCATATCTAACGCTTCAGCTTTCCAGATTGATTAGAACCCTTACTGGGAGGAAAGACTGCTTTCACTGCTGCAAATCTGGGAACTGAAAGATAATACTCTTAAGTGATGTAGCTAAATTAGAGTTGTGCTCTTAACTGTTTAGTGTTGAGCTAAATTGTGTTGTGGCTGAGTTATATTGGTGATTATTCGCTGTTTCTTGAACACATCTGTTACTGAGTGCAGTGTTTAATCGTGCTGGTTGTTGTTTTTATGACGTGGTGAAAACACTTTGTTGTGATGATGATGATGATGATGATGATATATTCTTTGGACGAGGTGTGATTTTTAAAGAAGCACACCACATTGTAGCAGTATCATTTTTCAAAGGTCTTGCTATGTTTGTGCTGTTTGACCACTGAATAGGCATGAACAATTAAGTACCATCCAATGGGATAATGGTTAAAGAAAAACAGTACCACTCATGACTGTAGATTTATTTTATCCATTTTGTATTTACCAAATGGTGTTTAAAAAAAGAAAAACAGAATCAAGTTATCTGAATAACTGCACAATATGAGTAACCTAAATGGGAATGTACTAGGACTCTGGGTGTTAAGAGTGTTCTCTTGGCCTCTTCTCGTAAATGGGAACGTACTGGGACTCTGGGTGTTAAGAGTGTTCTCTTGGCCTCTTCTCGTAAATGGGAACGTACTAGGACTCTGGGTGTTAAGAGTGTTCTCTTGGCCTCTTCTCGTAAATGGGAATGTACTAGGACTCTGGGTGTTAAGAGTGTTCCCTTGGCCTCTTTCGTAAATGGGAACGTACTAGGACTCTGGGTGTTAAGAGTGTTCTCTTGGCCTCTTCTCGTAAATGGGAACGTACTGGGACTCTGGGTGTTAAGAGTGTTCTCTTGGCCTCTTCTCGTAAATGGGAACGTACTAGGACTCTGGGTGTTAAGAGTGTTCTCTTGGCCTCTTCTCGTAAATGGGAATGTACTAAGGCCTCTGAGTGTTAAGAGTGTTCTTTTTTATACTCATGCCACTGGTGCTGCCAGTTGGCTGGTGTTATTCTCATATCTTCCTGGAAAGGGCTGATCTATTTGTCCCATTGGCTGAAAAGGAAAAGTATTGATGGTAGATCAATAGCAGAACAAATGGTAGCATTTCTTACAGCACCACTATTCTATTGAAATGAGACTTTCGAATCCGCCCCTGGTGTTCTCCATGTATGATGATGATGTATGATGATTTATTTTGACCGCTGGTGGAAGATAATGTCCTCCCAACTCCTACTGTTACACTGATCAGTTGACAATGGTTTTTATCAACTCTACCATGTGTTGTAATAAAAAATGATTTATGTTTCTATTTGGTCTTTGCTGTAATTTCTTACTCAACAGGTAGGACAGATAATAGGTTCTTCATGGGGCACAGGCATAATGGATGTACAATTATGGTATTCAACCAAATCATTCCAGATTTGAATACATCACACAACTAGACCAGGTAGATTTGACCCCATCGGAGTAAATATAAATGAATAATGTCATAACATTCCCTAGTAGGCTATGGTCTTACTAGTTCTTTGGGATAGTGCTGTACTGATATCGCTCTGTTTATAGTCCGGTAGAGGATTCCATATCTCTATTAATCTGTTTTACAGCAGCTGTGACATGCAACGACACAGAGAGCAGATTTATACTGAACAAAAATATAAACGCAACATGCAACAATTTCAAAGATATTACTGGGTTACAGTTCATATGAGGAAATCAGTCAATTGAAATAAATGGATTTCACATGACTGGAAATACAGATATGCAACTGTTGGTCAAAGATATCTTACAAAAAATGGGCCTCTGGATCTCTTCACGGTATTTCCATGCATTCAAATTGCCATCAATAAAATGCTATTGTGTTTGTTGTCTGTAGCGTATTCCTGCCCATAAAATAACCCCACCACCACCATGGGTCACTGTTCACATGATGCCATACATGTGGTCTGCGGTTGTGAGGATGGTTGGACGTACTGCCAAATTCTCTAAAATGACATTGGAGGCGGTTTATGGTAGAGAAATGAACATTAAATTATCTGGCAATAGCTCTTGTAGACATTCCTGCAGTCAGCATGCCAATTGCAGGCTCACTCATAACTTGAGACATCTGTGGCGCATTGTGTTGTGTGAACTTTTAGTGGCCTTTATTGTCCTCAGCACAAGGTGCACCTGTGTAATGATCATGCTGTTTAATCAGCTTCTTGATATGGCACACCTGTCAGGTGGATGGATTATCTTGGTGAATGAGAAATGCTCACTAACAGGGACGTAAACAAATTTGTGCAAAAAGTAATCTTTTTGTGGGTATGGGAACATTTCTGGGATCTTTTATTCAGCTCATGAAACATGGGAGCAACACTTTACATGTTGCGTTTATATTGTTGTTCAGTGTATAAAATGAATCCCTCTTTTCTCATCTCTCAAGCAGCTCAGGGAATGCCTCCCTCTCTCTAAACTCAGAAACTAGATTTCAAAAAGTTCTCACCTTGTTTACTATCCCTCATTCCAACTGATCTAAATTACACAATAGGCAATAACTAACAGGAAATTAGGGTAAAGGACAAGAGCTAAGGAAAGGAAGCATCTTCAAAGTATTGGGATTCATCCAATATCTAAGCAAGACCCCCAATGAGGCTGGATCTCACCAACCATCAAATGATAAGCCTGTAAACGCTCTCATCCCAGAAAGCAGCAGTAGCAGCAGAGACTTTGCAGATGTCAGCAGAACATCACTTAACTCTAAGACCAGAGACTCGAGTCCTAATGGCTTTCATTCACACCATCAGCCAGACATGTCAGCCAGGAGTAGGTGGTGAGGAACCAAATGAAATGAATACTTTTGGCACACAAAAAAGACAAAAGTCAAGAACAGCATCATTTTAGAGATTCAAATTTAAAATGAGTCAAAGGAGATGCAATAAATCAAGTCCAGAGAACGTATTTGAATGAGACGTGTGTATGAAGGGGCTCATCTTTTTATTTACAACCGTTGGCATGTCACTGGCAAGGCATCATAGGCTAATTCAATTTGGCTTCAGACTCTATCGAGAATGTGAGAAATGTCAAAACAGAAGCAGGGCCAATTAGTGAAACAAGACGAACCACTTGATATTCACTACATCTAATTCAATGGTCCTCACAGCAGCGGTTTGTGTGCTTGAGAATGGCAGTTTATAGCACTAATGTTGCCATTATATAAGGCAACCAAAATAATACACATTAGAGAGCTGATTCTATGCCTATAAGGAAATCCAAATTCAATGTCCTTAAACTCTGACTTAGTTTCGGTCTAAAGAAAAAGATTGATGTGCAATATTGGGAAGAGGCTTGAGGAATCTGCAGTGTGGTCTTAGAGAAGTGTGTAGAATATTAAAAACACAAATACATGTTGAGAGAAGTTGTCGTGTCAGGGACTGACTCCAATAGTTCCTCATCTAAAGGCAGAGATGGCTGTTCTTATCAATGAGCTGTTCATACTCCCAAGGTTCTGCACCCTCGGTTCACCTTCATTCCTCTCCAGGGGACTCGTTTATCAAAGGTGCGTGCACGCTAAAAAAGGTGTGCCTATCTCTAAGCCTATCTCAAACCATGTGTGCACACAACTTCTAGAAGCTTGATCAACTGTGTTGCAAGCAAATTGTTCGTTTGAGGGAAATGGGAGGTGTTTGAGCCACACCTCTATAGAAATGTGATCAAATTTGCCATTGCACTTTCTTTTAGGAACTATTAAGGCCCAATTACATCTCCAAATCATACAGCAAATTAGGGCACTTTTCTTAGCATAAAAGATGAATGGTGTGCGTTGTCCGGGCGGGGTTGTATCGTTCACGACAGCACAAATAAAATATGGCTGTGATTTATCAATGAAGACATCAATGTTGCAAATCCCAGAATCTCCATGTACCCCAGAATTGAGTATGAAATTGACACAGTTGATAAATGAGGCCCCAAGTGAGAAAGATACATTTTCTCTGATCATCTCGCCGTGCTTCTACATCTGCATCGCTTGCCGTTTGGGGGTTTAGGCTGGATTTCTGTACGGCACTTGGGACATCGGGTGACGTAAAAAGGGCTTCATTAATACATTTGACTGATTGATTCTCTGTCCACCAGTGTGCCGTAATCTCTGAGAGGTACTGTTCATACAATGCCTGGAACTCATTCAATGTAATGTGGCATTATTACAGAGAGCTGAACAGGTACAGTGTGTCTTTAATTGCAGGTCTATTATTGTGTTACATGCGGTACAATAGCTGTGACGAACATAGGCTTCATTTTCAACACTAACATTTGATTTGATTAGGATTTCCTTTAGCCCAAAGGCTAGTCTTCCAAGAGTCCTTAAGAAATGTAAAAACATCCAGAAATGAGAAAAACAAAAGCAAAGTAAAAGCACAAAGATCCACATTCCCATTACGAGTTACACCCCGCAGCCTGTGTGCATATATGAATTGAAATACAACATAGCATAGTGTTACAATAACCTCAGACCGACTCTAGTTGTTCAAGATATTTTATGAATTAATCTCGTAAAACAACTATTTGGCAAGTTTTTTAAAACTTTCTGCCAAGGAGTTCCGGACTTCACTGCTCTGAAACCAAAAGCTATTTTGCCCTGCTCTAATTTGGGTTTTGGTGGTCTTGGTTCTGCTCTATGTGTTTACGTCTTTGACCATATCCATTTATATAGTGGTTGGTCTACCAGAGTGGTGAATTTCATGAAAAAGGCTCTTACATTACTCCAGACGACAGAGGAGTAGTTCATTTGACAATGGATGATTTTCTTTATTTAAACAGGCAAGCAATTTGTGCACCGCCCTATGGTACTCACAATCACGGCCGGTTGTGATACAGGAATCGAACCAGGGTCTGTAGTGACGCCTCAAGCACCGAGATGCAGTGCTTTAGACCGCTGCTCCACTCTGGAGCCCGATGATAGCTTGTGAGATTTATTTGAGAATTTGCTCTGGCATATATTTTGCAATCGTTCTGAGATTACAGGAGGTGCCGATGATTTTGTTGCAGAGCTGTGAAATGTGTGATGACAAAGAGACTGTTGTCTAACAGTACACTTAACAGCCTAGTCTATAAAACCTCTTGTATGGTGTCCCGCCAGCTACAAGGTAGCTTCTTCCTTCTCTTCGTATATATATTTATACTTCCTTGGTAAGTACTTTGCATTCATTTGTGCTAATTATCAAACCCAATAGTACTGTATGTATGACATAATTAAGATATATATATATATATATTTTTTTTAATGAATTTATCAACATTTATAAAATCATTCAAATCTAAAAATGTCTATTTTCATATCTTCAACCAATGTAAAAATAACACAAAAAAGTTAAAATGTGTAAACATCTTGATGCAGTAGCCTAGATCTACACACGAGAGTCAGGCCACTGCAAAGCTCCATCAATAATGTCTTTGAAATTAAAGTTCAACATCTACCAGTGTCAGTGTTTGTACCTTTCCAACATTTCCAGGGGATATGAGATCATGAGAGATGAGAGACAAAAGCCATGGTGAGCTTGTGTACAATTGGTGTTTGGCTGCTGGTGAGCGGTATGGATGGATTTATGGGTCTCTCCAGGACTTTGACCCCCAGTTCTGTCCAAGGCGCTAACCCCTGAACCCTAACATCCAGCCTCAGGGGCAGAGGCGGAAGCAGGCCAGTATGGGCAGGTGGTCGGAGGAGTTGTGCTCATTGGGCAGCCCGTTGACGGCCTCCAGGTCTGTCTGTCCCACCAGGGCCAGTCTGGCCAGCAGCTGCAGCCCTTGTCTTGGCAATGGACCCTCTGGGAGGAAAACAGACATGGCTAAAGGGATACTTAGCATGATAGCAGATACCCATAAGACTTCCAGTCATCGCGCTAACACTAGTTAGTTTTGTAAGCTAATGCTAACTAACTTCCTTAATACTGGAGACATAAAAATGGTATCCACTAGTTCATCTGACTATGGGGAAGTAGATAAAGGGCCTCTTTGCTAAAATCCCCAAGTATCCTTTAATTCCCTGAGTTTTTCCAGATGCGATCTTGATCAGGGAAAATGTAGTCATAGTTCCATAATGCTGCAGCATCTACAGAAGTCACATTGCAGGACCCATCTTATTATAAACAACATTGATTATCAGATGCCACCCTGTTCCAAAACCTGTGTAACAATCAACAAATCCTATGTGATGTATATAGTGTGTGTGATGTTATGTGGTATACTGTGTGTACCTGGCTGAGTGGAAATGTCCCCAGTTCCTGCAGAGTAAAAGATGTAGTCCACAGTGATGGCTGTCCTGGAGTGACAGGTGGTGATCTCAGGCCTGCTGTCCCCTGTCAGGTAGTGGGAGTAAGCTGACGTCAGCCTCAGACTGTGCTCTATACTGGGTCTGGACATGGGGAGAGACAGTCACACAGGGCACTGGCGTCACTTCAACCGCTAATTAAGACAGACAGTTGCTGCTTGTAGTTCGGACTACACTGGACAAACAACAAATCATCCAGACATTTCTCCCTATGAGCAGTTCCACTTGCTTCAAATTAACATTGTAGGGGAATGATGTAGCTAACTGCTGTCTCCTCCATTCTCCAAGGCATGCAAACGAGAGAGCGAGAGAAGGGGGGAGAAGGTGAGAGACGGGGAGACAGAGGTGGGAAAGAAAAATCAGCCTCGGCTGTCAGATGTGCAGACGCCAGTCAAAACAGATTACAGTGCTGTTGAACGGCAGAGACTCAACTGTTTGAAAAGCATTAATATTGAAGGCTGTTAGTCAGAGGAACTCCTGGTGTAGCACCTCTGACAGGATCAGATCTCTTACAGTTACGTGAACAGAATTAAGAACTAACTGACTGTAAAACAGCAGAGACTGGAGAAATCAAACTGTCTCAACTAAATGATTATTTAACCCAGAAATCCAACCGGAGATAACGGACCTGTTCATAGCTGCCATAGGTGGTGCGGCAAAGTCCTGCACAGACAGGTTAGTGATTCCCCTGTCGACATCTGGGAGGAAAGAAGAGTATTAACGTCATATGCAGATCAGAAGAAAGAAAGGTGCATTTCCTCAGTGTTGGTAACGGCCAGAGGCCCTTCACTGAGCCAGTGTGGTGGATGGACTGTGATAGGTCACCTGTAGGGGCAGTCGCATACTGGCACTGCTGGGTGACGCCCAGGCTAAGGGGCCAAATGGGCACGGTCAGGATCCGCTGGCCTCTGGGATTCTCCTCCTGCCCTGACACCTGCACACACACGGTTGCTTTAAGATAAAGTTCACTCAGTTTTGTCTAGCGCAGTAAATCAACTTGCTGTACACTAATGTGGTTATTTGGTGGTAAGCACAAATATCATACTGAACGGGCATTCAAACCGGGTTGAAAATGAATGAGAAATACTAGAGCATGTCTGACAGAGAAGAGCGCAAGGAACATTTCATAGCAGCTCACATTTTATAGCAGCTCTCTTTGAACAGTATTTTCCCTCTGCAGTAATCAGCTTCAAAGCCACTGAGCTTCTTATCTCACTGCAGAAAGTGACAGAAAGAGGCTGGGTGTGTAGATGATGGCCCTCACCTTGCCTATGGGAATACCATCGTACTCCAGCCTGCTCTCCCTAACAAAGGTGTACAGGGGAGACCAGGGCACAGAGTTAAAGTCCCCACAGAGGATGATGGGACAGGAGCTGCCGTCAGGGAGGCGGGACACTGTACTGATCTCTGCCAGCAGCATGGCCAACTGGGCCAGCTTAATGTCCCCGCGCCGGGGGTTGTACAGGAGGTGTGTATTGGCCACACAAACGCAGTCCTCCGGCCTGGAGGATCCCGTGGGGCGCAGTAACAGCACCAGGCCCACGTTATCCCGGTCTAGCAGGGGGATGCCCCGGCGGAAGTACTCCACTGGGTGACTGGACAGCAGGGAGAAGCGGTCCTTCTTATAGACCACGGCACAGCCGTCAGGCTTCCTGCCTGTCCTCCTCTTGTACTCACACTGGTAACCTGGGGAAAGAAATGAGAAATAAATCACTACATCAAAGAAAATAGGACACATTTCTCATAAACTGTGATGAATTTTTAAAAAGATTTTAATGTTTTTTAATTATTGAAAGAGGAAATATGTTTTGGAATACCTGAAGCGCTGGTGCTACTTAATTTTCTTCAGCAAAACTAAGTGGTTTGAGAAAATATTAATTATCTATGCCCGTGGCTCCCTCTAGTGGTCTATCATATGTAACCTCCAAAGGCAATATCACTTGCAGTATTGTTGTATTATTTGACAGGCTTTCAAATTTCAATAGGCAGAGCTACAGCTCTGTTGACTAAGAATAGACTTAGTAAACAAAACAATATGGGCACCACCGAATACAAAACAGTAAGGGACCAACAGGGTGAATTACCTAATGCTTCTAGAGAGGGTTTGATCTGTTTTTCATAGTGGTCCTCTTGAACCTCCTGCAGACACATTATCTATAGAGACAAAGTTTGACTTCATTTCACAGTACACATCTAACATTAAAACAATCGGTGTCATCACTACTTTGACTTGCTCTAAGGGAAACAGACTTAAACTAGTCAAAACAGGGCCACTATGTTGTGTTTTCTGTTCTTTGTGATGATAATCAATGTTGGTAAATCTGAATCGATCACAAGCCAATAGATCATGTAAATGGTGGGAGATACTTTCTTGTACCATCAGTAATGATTCATAAACAATTCACTTACATCTGCGTTGTGCTCTTTGAGCTCTTTCAGGATGTTGGAGAGCCTGTGATTCCAGTTGAGGATGGAGGAGCTACAGTGTTTGTACAGGTAGTTATTGTCATGTAGTAGGTCCTGGGAGAGGATGTTATACGACATTACAGAGAACTCAAAGGGTGGATCTCGCCTCTCACCACCAGACTGGGGTCTGGACTTATAGCAGTGTGAAAAGTCCTCCCATTGTCTTTTCAGCTCTGGAAAAGCACAAACAGCACAAAACAATACGGTTAGAAAGTTAATGACACTGCTTGACATGGCCCATATTGGACTAAACCTAATCCACCTCAGGTTCATTCCAGATCAAAGAATAACGGTGTTCTCAAGAAAAGCGGCAGTTTTTGAAACTTAAGTATTACCCAATGCCTGTCTTGGCGGACTTGTCCCAGGAGGCGGTGGTTTTCCGTCTTTGAACCAGCAGTTGGGGCTGGTTGTGGCACTGCGAGCCTGTCTTGGTGTGTACTCTCGTTTGGGGGAGCCCTTGGATCTATCCCCTGGAGCCCCCTCCTCTGAACTCCTCCTCCGCTTGTATGGAGGCTCCTTGTCTGAGCACTCCATCAGTCCAAGGTGGAAGTGTCGATGAGGAAAACCGTGAAAAGGGAACCCTGGTGGGAGGTGTTGTTTGGACTGTAGTCTTGCCCAGTTGGTGTTATGGGTATCTTGAGGTTGGAAGGCCCCTGAGAGGTGCCTGGTGGGATGGGAGAGTTGAGGTGGAGGGGGCACACCCGGCCGACATGGATAACTGGGGAAATGTACGTTCCTCCAGCCGCCCAATGGGGCCTGAGTTGGGGGTAACCAGTGAGAGCCAAACGCGGTCAAGTGTCGAGAAAACATGGGTTGACTGCGGGAGAGAAATTATATGCACTCAGATCAAGCAAGCAGCAATGCATAGCGTTTTCTTTACAAAATCATATCCTGTCATTCAATAGCATCCTGTCATTCAATAGCAAGGATTTGCATAGGCTAACGAACTACCTTACCTGTGTTAGTGATTATGACCAGCAAGATAGTTAGCATAATCACAATAGCTCTTTAGTTGTCTGAAATGAGCGTTACAACTTACTTTTGTTGGGCGTTTGGATAGACATGGTTTAGGTTTTGATGTCGAGACATGGAATATTATATATATATCTGCAAACATCACAGTGTATTCTACAACACAGCGAACAAGTGTTTCTGCCCAAAACAAATCTGAATCTAGTGCTTCAGCGAATTTCAGTAGGCCATCTTCGAGTCCTCAAATTATGACGTATGTAAACATGACGCAATAATAAAGCGCTACATTCATTGTCATGGGATATGTAGTGTTTGTCATTATCAATCTCCAATCCAACAGAATAAAATGTTCCGGAAAAAACTACATCTACCATTATGTTCCAATACGATGCAGACAAAAATGTCATAACGGAGGACATCGAAAACTCAACAAATGTCACTTTCAAATTGTAAAGAATTCAGTCGACTATACAATTATATTATTGGACAGATTTCAGAGCAACTAATCGTAATTGATTAGCAAAATATGCTCGACAAAGACTAGTTTATTTAGAAAATGTCTTACCCAAATAACAAGGGCACTAGATAGCTATTGCTAACATTACACCGGCCGGTATATCTGATAGCGTGACATAACATACCTGCGAATGATCGTTTACCCATAGAAGTTAGCCAGGCATTTTCCTTTGAGTGAGTGGTTATTAGGCTATTTATTCTCAAATCCTTCCCTTTAAGCCGTGTTGCGGTCAACACCTCTTGACGTTCGTCTGTCTTTGTAAATCCATTGATATGCGGTACATTGTGGTCTATTCCTCACTGTGCTGATATGTCGCTGCACTGCACTGGGAGATGCTGGTAATGCCGACCGAGCTGCCAGTGCTGTGCTGGAAACAGTAGCATCATACAATATTTATGTAGTTGAATAATTGAAGAACATTTATACTAATTATACTGAAACTGTAATTCATCAGGTAAGGAAGGGGCCATTCCACCTTCACCATTATAAAATGTTATCAATATTCTTACATAGTTTACATGTATCACTGACGAACACAAAAATAATAACAAATGTTCTGCATTTCTTTTATTTCCAGGTTTGACATCTCAGCACTGCCTATTACAGTCTGTGTGTGTGTGTCTCTGTGTGTTTTCAGGATCATAGACATTTTGTGTAAAGATCATCTCCATTTCAATGAAAAAGAAATGGGAATCATTAAATGTTTTTCACAAATCCTAAATTAGGATATAAAAATATTGTCATTTGACATGTGCATTCAATTTGCTGTCACAAATTCCACCATAGCTGCAAACCATCCCATATTAGATCACCATTGAAATGTCATTACGAAGACAGGATTTCTACATTTGAAGTAGCAGTTAGAAGAATAGTTGTGAGTGACAGACCACGTGTGTTTCAATGACAACAGCAATGAAAAATTGTGTTCCTTGTATTTCCATCTACAGTATATTAGCCCACAATACATGACTTCAGCCCTGCTGAGTAGTGGTGTAAAGTACTTAAATAAAAATACCTTAAAGTCCTACTTAAGTCGTTTTTTGGGGGGTATCTGTACTTTACTTTACTATTTATATTTTGGACAACTTTTACTTTGACTTCATTACATTCCTAAAGAATATCATGTCCTTTTTACTCCATACATTTTCCCTGACACCCAAAAGTACTTGTTACATTTCGAATGCTTATCAGGACAGGAAATTGTCAAGAGAACATCCATACTGCCTCTGATCTGACGGACTCACTAAACACGAATGCTTCATTTATAAATTATGGCTGAGTGTTGAGTGTGACCATGGCTATCCTTAAATATATATATATATATATATATATATATATATATATATATATATATATATTTTAAACTGTGCCATCTGGTTTGCTTAATATAAGGAATGTGCAATGATTTATACTTTTACTTTGGATACTTAAGTATATTTTAGCAATTACATTTACTTCTGATACTTACGTACATTTAAAACCTAATACTTTTAGACTTTTACTCAAGTAGTATTTTACTGGGTGACTTTCACTTTTATTTGAGTCATTTTCTCTTTCTTCTTTCCTTTTACTGAAGTATGACAATTGAGTACATTTTCCACTGCTGCTGAGTGTCTTGTTGAACAATTGCATGTGCTGACGTCAGTCCAAGTCCATGCCATCGTATAAAGACTAATCTCAGTGACCAAAAATACCCTTTACGCCGGTGTCCAACCTCCTCCATCTCTTTCTAAAAGCTCTTGGCTACAGTAAGCACTGGTAGTCCTCCTCCATCTCTTTCTAAAAGCTCTTGGCTACAGTAAGCACTGCAGTAGGTCGTGAGCGCTCATAGGGTAGTCCTCCTCCACAGGAAGGCTTGTGTTGTGGATGGATCATGAGAAGGGCATCTCCCATCTCTGGGTGTAGGCTGTCAGTTCACAGGGGCTGATCACCAGCATCTTGCTGCTCTCGATGCCTTCCAGGGCCATCTCACTGTCCAGGCAGAAGTGGGAGACCAGGTGCTCCAGGTGGGTGCCTGACTTCTGCCATCGCTGGAACACAACAGGTCATACAAAGATCAAGAAACTATACTGTACACAGAGACAGGCATTCTAATGCAATGAAACTGTTATTGTCCATTAATTGTTTCTGAACGCCATCGGTTCAAATAAAGAAAAGGAGTTTGGGCAACTATTGTCCAATATTGACCCCGTAATGTTGACTTCTTATTTAGCTAATGATCTTTATTGCATGGCATGTGCATGGATGGCACTGTTACAGTATGGGATGCCATTATCTATCGTTGCTACTTCCCACTACTCACCACTAGATGTCCCTCTTGACTTAATGTCTGCCGAGTTACAATAATAGTTCAGAGCAGGGAATTAGGCTACTCTTTGCTCAGAATTGCTGATATCGTTGAACTAATTAGCATATAAACAAAACTACAGGATATTAACAAACATGCAAGGAATTTGTCATTGTCTCACACATCCATCACTGGTTAGATAACTGACAGGCAAAGTGTTGCCAAGACTAGTGGGGCATATCAGGATCATGTATCCCTCCTGAGTGATAGAAAACAATACATTGAATATGTGTGACACTGAGATACATCTGTCTTTGTTCCACTGTAGACTCAGTGAACAGAAACAAGCGCTGTTCCATTGTACCCCTGATCAAAGCAGCAAAGACTCAAATTGCCATGACACATTTCCTTTTTTTTATGAAGCAAAGGGAGACTACACTTTTTAATTAAAAAAGAAAATAATTCAAAATAAATCAATTAGTATTCAGTGCCTGCGGTGCCTTGAAGTCATTGTTCTTGTTACTGGCTGTTGAAGCACAATTGATAGTAAAGCACATTCGTGGGATGCTGAGAGCCTCTCTGCTGTAGCCTGCAGTGGCCTGAGGGAACACATGAGCACGGTTGTAATTATCTATCTTCATTGCACAGTTTCTGTCTTGTGTGCCAGGGGTGGAACATGCTGCTCTGGGAGCCTTCTTAGCAGGAGGAAGTAGTTTATACCTGAGCAACTTCTGATAGCGTGAGGGCTGGGGCTACTGTTAACAGAGCACTGTTAATATACTGAACAAAAATATAAATGCAACATGTAAAATGTTGGTCCCATGTTTCATAAGCTGAAATAAAAGATCCCAGAAATTTTCCATATGCATAAAACTCTTATTTCTGTCCAATTTTGTGCACAAATTTGTTTATATCCCTGTTATTGAGCATTTCTCCTTTGCCAAGATTATCCGTCCACTTGACAGGTGTGGCATATCAAGAAACTGATTAAACAGCATGACCATTACACAGGTTCACTTTATGCTGGGGACAACAAAAGTACACTAACATTTGCAGTTTTGTCACACAACACAATGTAAAAGATGTCTCAAGTTTTGTGGGAATTGGCATACTGACTGCAGGAATGTCCAACTGAATGTAAATGTCTCTACCATAAGCCACCTCCAACGTCGTTTTAGAGAATTTGGCAGTACGTCCTACCGGCCTCACAACTGCAGACCATGTGTAACCACGCCAGCCCAGGACCTCCACATCCGGCTCTGCGGGATCGTCTGAGGAGTTTTTCTGTCTGTAATAAAGCCCATTTGTGGAGAAAAACTCATTCTGATTGGCTGGGCCTGGCTTCCCAGTCAGTGAGCCTAGCTCCCAAGTGGGTGGGTCTGTGTTCTCCCAGGCTGCACCCCTGCCCAGTCATGTGAAATCCATAGATTAGGGCCTAATAAATGTATTTAAATTGACTGATTTCCTTATATGAATTGAAATTGTTTCATGATACATTTATAGTTTTGTTCAGTATAAAATCTTCCTGCAGATATAGAGCTCTAGAATGTATCTATCTATGCAACACTCACTTGACTCTGACGGAGCTGTGTATAATGTTTTAAGCATTATATGTATCATCTAATTCCCTCTCACGATCCCAGACACTAATCATTATCGCCACATATTCATGATTCATCTGTCCTTGCAGTCTCGACCCAAACAACAATGTTAACAGTCATGCATGCTGCTCAAAACACCCTCCAACTCATAAACAGTATCTGAAGACATTCTGCACAAACCAACTCCTCTGTTTCTTGTTTTGTTTTCCTTATTGTTTACCATGAATGTCATAAAGCATGTATGACCTTTTCAGACAGCCTCAAACCATGTAAACAGCATCGCCAGCGTACTGTTAGATAAGCCGAAATAGACTGAGGACCTTGCCTCTGTCTTAGGGTGCACCAGCAGCAGGCTGGTGATACAGCCAGAACTCAGAGCTCTAAGGTAGCTCTGCTGGGGCCTCTACACTGTGTGAAAGCCCAAGTGAAAGATGATTTATGGCTTTTAGAAGTGTCTTTGTTTACGGCAGGGGGCTGCGGTGGCAGTGGCGGGCCAGCATGGTGTGGCATGCTGGGTGTTCAGGAGAGGACGGCGCCCTCTGGGCTCTTACTTGTTTCCCGTTGCTGATGTTGCAGGGCATGAGCATGACCTGGGAGGCAGGGAAGGTGGTGGAGAGAGAGAGGCAGTGCTGCTGCTGACGGATCTGCTGCCCGTGGGTGTAAATCCACTCCTGAGGAGAGAGATACACTGCTATTACAAACAAATACCACAACAACAACACACTATTCATTCAGTCTTATACACTCTCACTACACAAAAAGCACAATGTACACCTAGTGTACAAAACAAAATCCAGGTGAAGGCTATGATTGATCCCTTATTGATGTCACTTGTTAAATTCACTTCAATCAGTGTAAATCAGGAATGGGCAACTAGCATGCAGCCCGCAGCCCAATAAAAAAAGTTTTGGTCTCAACTTACTGTTGAGTGTTAGAATAATAAAATACACAAGGTGCAATTTTGAAATTTGGTTGTGCATCAGCAATCACTCAATTAACCCATGTCAGCTTAATTTATTTTAGATTGGTAAATTAGTCTAGCGACTAATTTACTACATTGGTAAATAGTGGCCCTGGGCCACTGCGACCCCTCATTTATTTTGTGGGCCCCACCCTCTTCAAAGTTGCCCATCCTTGGAGTAGATGAAGGTGAGGAGACATGCTAAAGAAGGATTTTTAAGCCTTGAGACAATTGAGACATGGATTGTGTATGTGTGCCATTCAGAGGGTGAATGGGCAAGACAAAATATTGAAGTGCCTTTGAACAGGGTACGGTAGTAGGTGCCAGGTGCACCGGTTTGTGTCAACAACTGCAACGCTTCTGGGTTTTTCACGTTCAATAGTTTCCCGTGTGTATCAAGAATGGTCCACCACCAAAGGACATCAAGCCAACTTGACACAACTGTGGGAAGCATTAGAGTCAACATGGGCCAGCATCCCTGTGGAATGCTTTCGGCACCTTGTATAGTTCATCCCCCTACGAATTGAGGATATTCTAAGGGCAAAAGGGTGTGCAAATCAATATTAGGAAGGTGTTCCTAATGTTCTGTACACTCAGTTTATATGCGTGTGGACACATTTACACACAATCATGAGATACTGATAATACAAAATGACATATTTTTTTCCCATTATTAAAACACCCTCAGATGACAGACTGGGTATGTATGTGTGTAGGCTACATCCAATCACGAGGCAACCCAATCCCTCTACCCGGGCAGAATGTGTGTCCCCAGTCCAGCACACACCACTACCCACGCCTCCAGTGCATCTGTCTCTGGTAGTGGGTTCACTCTACAGGAACATTCCATACATCATGAAATAATAAGAGTCTGTCTCTGCAGGTCCAGCCTGGGGAAATGTTACTGAAATGGCATGCTGGAGATTGACACACACACACACACACACACACACACACACACACACACACACACACACACACACACACACACACACACACACACACACACACACACACACACACACACACACACACACGTGTGCGCGCCAACAGTTGAGACAGTCGAGTCTCAACAATGGCAAAAACCCAAATGAAAAACAATAAATACTTTATGTCCCATGTCCCAGACCGAGACATTCTAATTTCATTGACCACTTAAACTCGTAAACGATGTAGAAGCAATGCTGCTAAGCCTGTCTGTGTATGGTGGTGCATGCACATCCAGACACTTTCCATGGTCTAGCTAGCTTGCAGAGGATTTGATATTGATCCAAGGATCAAATTATTCACACATATTAAGTCATGAATCCTAGTGTTTCATGGTAGAATGTCAGACAGAAAGCCTATTTTTAAATGCAGTTGTTAAAGTCCCTCCTGGTACCAGCTGCCAGGTGTCATCTCTGTACCCATATGTCCTATACAGGCCAGATGCACTCCACAACAAACTGTAGTTTCATTTGATTTTATAGTTGTGGCTAGGTCTTCTTCCCCTGAGCCCAAAAAGAAACAATAAAGCATCTGTGTCCTTGTCTGGTGGAAAGCTTGTATTCTTGTAACAGTTGTCATGTTCTTGGATTTGACTTTTGTACACTTCCTTGGTTCCTTTACATATAACCATGTGTTTTGAAAAGATGTTGCACATGGTTAGTCTGTGTAAGTTGTCTAAATATGGCCGTTCCTCGCCAAGCTGTACAATTGACCACTTATGTATGCTTGCTTTGACTAATTTCCCAACAGCAAGAGCAAATTGAGAGTGATGCAAATTGACTGATTTCACTTAAGGGACTCATATACATTGAATTACATGTTGAAACGGTAGGTCCTGTCAATGGTTTTGTTTGGTATTAAAGAAACTTGAGTTGTTAGCAAGCGACATCTGAGGGCCAATGCCAAGACATGAAGAGGATTCTGGCTATGAACAGTGCATTCGTAAAGTATTCAGACCCCTTGACTTTTTCCAGAATTTGTTACGTTACAGCCTTATTCTAAAATGGATTAAAAAAAATTTAAAAAATGCTTATGAGACTCAAAACTGAGGTCAGATGCATCCTGTTTTCAATGGAGTCCACCTATAGTAAATTTAATTGATTGGACATGATTTGGAAAGGCACACACCTGTCTACAGTACCAGTCATAAGTTTGGACACATCTACTCATTCCAAGGCTTTTCTTTACTTTTACTGTGACCTATTTGCTTTCGACCACAGTGCTGACCAGGTGCCATTGATATTGTACCAATCTCTGATCACTAGATATATTAACCAATGGAGTGTTTGAAAAGTAATGCCATTTTCTGAAGTGGCGATCTTAGTGGTGGAGGTGTCAGAGATGAGGGAGCCCAGAGGATTGAGTGGGTTCAGAGTGAGGATTCATAATGAATGCTAAGAAATAAAGACATGACCCTCAATAAACATATTCAGGTTACACATTCTCAAATACCATAAATATATACACATTACAATTACTACTGGAGAATCCTGCATTAAGAAGAAATAAACTAGGGTACACATTATTCTCCCATTTGGGATTTAGCAACCATTGTGCATGCGTTAATCCTGTAGCGTGCTTCCTCCATGAAACAGTTTGCTCATATTTTATGATGACGTTTTTGTTCGTTTTGGTCTAGGCCACTTCGTCGGTGATTGGTCAACAGTACTACTCCTAGTAAGAGTGGGATCTATGGAGGGATTCTTCAATTAAGTGTTTTTGTCATTCAACGAGAGACAAATAGTTTTCATGCACATTTTTACATTGAGAAATACTGCATCAAACATCTTAGTTTGATGTAAAATTGCACTACTAAGACCTCGCAAAAATGTAGAAATGAATGACAGATTTCTTCATTTATCTTAGATCACTTCAGACTATTTTGAGGACGTGTACTGGCTATATTGTAGCTACAGCGTCTCAAGTGGGACAAACATTAATATTGCCGCTTTTTTCAAGTTTTTCAAGTGACTGTCTTTTAAGGTAGTATGCAAGGCACAGACGTTCACTTCGCATAGCTGGGTTCTCCTAAAAGCAAACCGAACCTAGTATGCTGGCGCCTTTAACCAAACCATAGGAGAATTGGCGCTCTCGAACACAGAAGGAAGAAGGAGCACTGCTGAAGGAACAAACATTTCACCTAATCAATAACGAGGAATCAAAGGTAAGTTCTTACCATTACTTCATTTAGAAAAAGCAATCTAATTACCAAGGCATGTGCACTTTGTAGTGGTAACATTTATACACAAAAAAACATGATTCATTTAGAGTTAAACATTCTATCATCCGTTTCTTTCTCTTTACAGGTAATTATAAACATACCGGAGGACACCCCAGGCAAACCTCAAGCTGTGTAACTGACATGAAGAGAGAGGAGTAACTGAGGTAGGCCTAGAAAGTGGGTCAAAGGAGTTTGCGCTACGTTCAGCCCGTCTATTGTGTGGACCACGTTTCCAAGGGAATAAAAAAGGTCACACAAAAACAAAGTCCCATCCAGTCTCACAGCCACAAACGTTAACCCTTGGCCTATATGGATATGGCCAAATTGAAATGATTCTTACAGAAGATACACTACCAGTCAAAGGTTTGGACACACCTACGCATTCAAGGGTTTTCCTTTATTTAGAATTCTTTCTACATTGTAGAATAATAGTGAAGACATCAACACTATGAAATAACACACATGGAATCATGTAGTAACCAAAAAATAGTTCAACAAGTCAAAACATATTTCAGATTTTAGATTCTTCAAAGTAGCATTTGGCATTCTCTCAACCAGCTTCACCTTGAATGCTTTTCTAACAGTCATGAAGGAGTTCCAACATACGCTGAGCACTTGTTGGCTGCTTTTCCTTCCATCTGCTTTCCAACTACATTTACATTTACATTTTACATTTAAGTCATTTAGCAGACGCTCTTATCCAGAGCGACTTACATCTCATTTGGGTTGAGTTTGGGTGATTGTGGAGGCCAGGTCATCTGATGCAGCACTCCATCACTCTCCTTCTTTCTCAAATAGCCCTTACACAGCCTGGAGGTGTGTTGCGTCATTGTCCTGTTAAAAAACTAATTATAGTCCAACTAAACGCAAACCAGATGGGATGGAGTATCACTGCAGAATGCTGTGGTAGCCAAGCTGGTTAAGTGTGCCTTGAATTCTAAATAAATCACAGAGTGTCACCAGCAAAGCACCCACACAACATCACACCTCCTCCTCCATGCTTCACGGCAGGAACCATAAATGAGGAGATCATCTGTTCACCTACTCTGCGTCTCACAAAGACACAGCGACTGGAACCAAAAATATCAAATTTGGATTCATCAGACCAAAGGACAGTTTTTCACCAGTCTAATGTCCATTGCTCGTGTTTCTTGAACCAAGCAAGTCTCTTCTTATTATTAGTGTCCTTTAGTAGTGGTTTCTTTGCAGCAATTAAACCATGAAGGCCTGATTCACACAGTCTCCTCTGAACAGCTGATGTTGACGTGTCTTTTACTTAATCATTTATTTGGGCTGCAATTTCTGAGGCTGGTAACTCTAATGAACTTATCCTCTGCTAGAGAGGTAACTGGGTCTTCCTTTCTTGTGGCGGTCCTCATGAGAGCCAGTTTCAACATAGCGCTTGATGGTTTTTGTGACTGCACTTGAAGAAACTTTCAAAGTTCTTGACATTTTCCAGATTGACTGACCTTCATCTCTTAAAGTAATGATGGACTGCCATTTCTCTTTGCTTATTTGAGCTGTTCTTGATAATATGGACCTGGTCTTTTACCATAATATGGACCTGGTCTTTTACCAAATGCTATCTACCGTATACACCCCTACCATGTCACAACACAACTGAAGCGGCTAAAATGCATTAAGAAGGAAAGAAATTCCATAAATGAACTTTTAACAAGGCACACCTGTCACAACTTCCACCGAAGTTGTTTCCTCTCCTTGTTCGGCGTCACCTGTCTTCTAGCCATCGTCAATCCACTTTTCATTTTCCATTTGTTTTGTCTTGTTTTCCTACACACCTGGTTTCCATTTCCCTCATTAAGTGATGTGTATTTAACCCTCTGTTCCACCCATGTCCCTGTGTGGAATTGTTTGTTTGTAAGTGCTTGTGCACTATGTTACTGGTGCATGTACCCATGTAGGTTGAGAGAATGCCAAGAGTGTACCTAGCTGTCTTCAAGGCAAAGGTTGGTTACTTTGCAGAATCTCAAATATAACAAATATTTTGATTTGTTTTTTATTTTTTTTATTTTAATTTTTACCTTTATTTAACCAGGCAAGTAAGTTAAGAACATATTCTTATTTTCAATGACGGCCTGGGAACAGTGGCCTGTTCAGGGGCAGAACGACAGATTTGTACCATGTCAGCTCGGGGGTTTGAACTCACAACCTTCCGGTTACTAGTCCAACACTCTAACCACTAGGCTACGCTGCCACCCCACTTTTTGGTTACTACATGATCCCATATGTGTTATTTCACACTTTTGATGTCTTCACTACTATTCTACAATGTAGAAAATAGTAAAAATAAAGAACAACCCTGGAATGAGTACAACCCTGGAATGAGTCCAAACTTTTGACAGGTACTGTATATGAAAAGCATATGGTAACCATAGTAGCAAGCAATTGAAAGGGAACTATATGGAGATAATGGGAAAATTTTTAGACCACACTTGTTGCAAGACTGGATCCAAACCATTACACTGTTGACTTTATTTGCATTTTACATTTACTGTACTTTTCGCCGCAACTATTCTGGATAAATTATGTAACATGCTTAGACTATTCATGGAAAATGTGGGGTAGGTGCAACATGAGACAAAAAAAATACAATGGTTTGAGTAAGAGGACTAACTGGTGTCCACACACCTCTTCAAAGTGTGCACAGTTCCTAAGCACTTTTATGACTCAGAATCTTCAACTACAAGGTATTATTTTCAGCTCTCCCAGCTGTGCTGTTGAGGAACTAGAGCAAGCACACTTGTCGCTTTTTAGTTTGGAACACAACCCTGTATACCCACCATCACACAATGACGGTTGTTTTTGGAATCCAAAAACGGTCGATTATAACAAGGCAATTCAGAAAACCGGAAAATGTTGGTGCTGCATAGAAAGGAGTTATAAGTGGATTCAGGCATGTGTGCTGCTGCAAATTTTCTTCACAATAAACAAAGATACGCTCGCTCTGACATCATTTATAGCATGTTACTGTACCGCCACTATGTTCCAATTTAGGCACTTGTTAGAGCCCAAGTCGGCCATTTTCAACCTGTATACAGGTACAAGTCTAAAGGGCTACCAAGCTCTGCAGTAGCATACACTAACAAGTGTACAATATCACAGCTAGCATTTCATGATTTTTAAGGCTCTTTTTTGTACATAGACCTACATCAGCATGAAATGTTGATATGCTATTTTACACCCCATTTCTTATGAAATACACTGCTCTGCCTTGAGAATACAGCCCATATTGTTTATGACATGTTTATTGTAAGAGCTGGTCCACATGGATCATCAGTGATTATCTTTCCCTGCAGCAGTCACATCATTAGATTACAGCACTGCTCCAATAAGGATCACATCACCTGGAAACACATTACAGAGGATAGGGCCTAGTGTTTGTGTGTGTGTATGAGTGTGTGCACATACGTTATTTGTAGCAATGTGCACACAAGTGTGTTTGAGAGCTCGTGCCTATGTCTATCAGTAACAGCAGCCTCGCCAAAGGCCTGTGTGGAGGCACTGTGTTTCACTGTGGAGGTGACACCAGTAGGCCAGTACAGCCCAGTACAGTAGGTCTCTCTCTGGGCAGAACAGAGCAGAGGTCTGTAATAAGAAGGCCCAGCTGGGATGTGTGTGTTAAACGGCAGGTGGGTGGAGATGAGGCCTGCTAGCAGATGAACAGGTCAGAAGGCACAGGGTATGCACATATCACTGCTTAATAGGATAAACTGCACTGTGTAAATGTGCTCTGTATTAAATCTAATTACCCTGCGGTAATGGCACAGCTTTTTTACGATGTCCGTTGTGGCACGCCAATGTTGATTTCTTATTAATCTAGCGTGGCTCGAAGTCTAGGGGAAGAAGCTGTGTGCTACTTCTGGAGGCAGACGCACAGTTGCTTTTAGGAGCTTTACACTAGAGCACAGACAGACTGGTTGAATAAAGGCTGAATGAAAACATCACTCGAGTCCTTCATATTGGAAGCTGTGTTTTTGTCTGAATCTCCCTCCACTTCCCTGTTTTAATCAGAACACCTGACAACCACCAGTCTGCATCATAAGGAACAGCTGTGGCCATACTAAATGTACTTTGAGTGAAGCCTAGCTAACAATTCTAGGGAAATAAATGTTTTTGTAATGTTACCCATAATGTCCACCTAATGTTTGAGTGTCCACTTTTCTGTTATTTAGTGGAACATTCTATATTTATTTTAGAAAAAACCTTCTGAGAAACTTTTTTTTTGTGTTAAAGTTAGGGGAACCCATAATGTCTAACAGACCTTATTTACAACGTTCTTATTTACAATATTCTCAGAATATACAACACTGAAGTTCTAGACGCGTTTTTTGGGACGTTGCAAGAACATTCATGTGTCCAGTTTTCTGAGGGTTCGGAGAACATTACATCAATGTATCACCAAACATACACAGAACATGGTTGCCATGTTCTCATAATACACTGCTCAAACAAATAAAGGGAACACTAAAATAACACATCCTAGAACTGAATGAATGAAATATTCTTTACATAGTTGAATGTGCTGACAATAAAATCACACAAAAATTATCAATGGAAATCAAATTTATCAACCCATGGAGGTCTGGATTTGGAGTTACACTAAAAAAAACACACTACAGGCTGATCCAACTTTGATGTAATGTCCTTAAAACAAGTCAAAATGAGGCTCAGTAGTGTGTGTGGCCTCCACGTGCCTGTATGACCTCCCTACAACGCCTGGGCATGCTCCTGATGAGGTGGCGGATGGTTTCCTGAGGGATCTCCTCCTAGACCTGGACTAAAGCATCCGCCAACTCCTGGACAGTCTGTGGTGCAACGTGGAGTTGGTGGATGGAGCGAGACATGATGTCCCAGATGTGCTCAATTGGATTCAGGTCTGGGGAACGGGCGGGCCAGTCCATAGCATCAATGCCTTCCTCTTGCAGGAACTGCTGACACACTCCAGCCACATGAGGTCTAGCATTGTCTTGCATTAGGAGGAACCCAGGGCCAACCGCAACAGCATATGGACTCACAAGGGGTCTGAGGATCTCATCTCGGTACCTAATAGCAGTCAGGCTACCTCTGGCAAGCACATGGAGGGCTGTGCGGCCCCCCAAAGAAATGCCACCCCACACTATGACTGACCCACCGCCAAACCGGTCATGCTGGAGGATGTTGCAGGCAGCAAAACATTCTCCACGGCGTCTCCAGACTCTGTCACGTCTGTCACATGCTCAGTGTGAACCTGCTTTCATCTGTGATGAGCACAGGGCACCAGTGGCGAATTTGCCAATCTTGGTGTTCTCTGGCAAATGCCAAACGTCCTGTACGGTGTTGGGCTGTAAGCACAACCCCCACCTGTGGACGTCGGGCCCTCATACCACCCTCATGGAGTCTGTTTCTGACCGTTTGAGCAGACACATGCACATTTGTAGCCTGCTGGAGGTCATTTTGCAGGGTTCTGGCAGTGCTCCTCCTGCTCCTCCGTGCACAAAGGCAGAGGTAGCGGTCCTGCTGCTGGGTTGTTGCCCTCCTACGTCCTCCTCCACGTCTCCTGATGTACTGGCCTGTCTCCTGGTAGCGCCTCCATGCTCTGGACACTACACTGACAGACACAGCAAACCTTCTTGCCACAGCTCGCATTGATGTGCCATCCTGGAAGAGCTGCACTATCTGAGTGTGGGTTGTAGACTCCGTCTCATGCTACCACTAGAGTGAAAGCACCGCCAGCATTCAAAAGTAACCAAAACATCAGCCAGGAAGCATAGGAACTGAGAAGTGGTCTGTTGTCACCACATGCAGAACCACTCCTTTATTGGGGGTGTCTTGCCAATTGCCTATAATTTCCACCTGTTGTCTATTCCATTTGCACAACAGCATGTGACATTTATTGTCAATCAGTGTTGCTTCCTAAGTGGACAGTTTGATTTCACAGAAGTGTGATTGACTTGGAGTTACATTGTGTTGTTTAAGTGTTCCCTTTATTTTTCTGAGCAGTGAATATATACAATATATAATATATATACAATATTAATGTTTTAGAGCTCTGATCTTCTTGCTACTCCACCATGTCCATGTCAGAGATCAGTTAGTCTTGACTATTCTCTCATCGTTGATTTGATTGACTTTTTTCATGAATTTAAGGGCTTTCTGCATATTTATCTAATTGTGGGGCATAGTAACCTGTTTAAACTTATAATCCTGAATCACTATGATCAATAAAACATTATGAGTGTACTTTTATCACATTTACATCCAAATGCATTCATCCTATTGCTTACACCTATCAAGTTGTTTCAGTTCTACTCAAAGGCCTAGGGAGGAGGGGTTAGGGTTTCTTCTGGACAGGGACTAATTATACTGTCCCTACGGATATCCATTATTGGGACAGTGTTGTGTTGACGGAGTTGTGCTTATTGGGCCGGTATAGTTAGGCCCTGTCCAGAAAAAACCTTAACTCCTCCTCCCTAGGCACTTGTGTAGATCTGAAACAAATTGATAAGTGTAAGCAATAGGGTGAATTCACTTCGAAGTAAATTTCAGCTCTGTTAAAAGTACACTCAAGAAAAACTTATATTGATCATAGTGATTCAGGAGTAAAATTAACAGGTTAATATGCCCCACCAACACCAGCTATACAGAAAACCCTTATATTTTTGAAATGCGTAAATCAAATCTATGGTGAAAGAACAGTCAATTTAACTTCTTATGGCTGGAGGCAGTATTGAGTAGCTAGGATGAATAAGGTGTCCAGATGTGCCCAGAGTAAACTGCCTGCTACTCAGTCCCAGTTGCTAATACATGCATATTAGTACATTTGGATAGAAAACACTCTGAAGTTTCTAAAACTGTTTGAATTATGTCTGTGAGTATAACAGAACTCATATGGCAGGCAAAAACCTGAGAAAAAATCCAACCAGGAAGTGGGAAATCTGAGGTTGGTCGTTTTTCAACTCATTCCCTATTGAAGATACAATGGGATGTTGGTCATGTTGCACTTCCTAAGGCTTCCACTAGATGTCAACAGTCTTTAGAACCTTGTTTGATGCTTCTACTGTGGGGGCAAATGAGAGGGGAATGAGTCAGAGGTCTGCCAGAATGCCTTGAGCTCGTGACGCTCGTTCACGTGAGAGCGAGCTCTGTTCCATCGCAATTCTACAGACAAAGGAATTTTCCGGTTGGAACATTATTGAAGATTTATGTTAAAAACATCCTAAAGATTGATTCTATACTTCGTTTGACATGTTTCTATGGAATGTAACGGAACTTTTGGACTTTTCGTCTGCTCGTGCGTCATGAAGTTGGATTACTGGGCTGAATGAGCTAACAACAAGGAGGAATTTGGACATAAATTATGGACATTATTGAACAAAACAAACATTTATTGTGGAACTGGGATTCCTGGGAGTGCATTCTGATGAAGATCATCAAAAGTAAGTGAATATTTATAATGTTATTTCTGACTTCTGTTGACTGCACGATATGTCGGATATCTTTTTAGCTTTTTTGGGCTCTGAGCGCCGTACTCAGATTATTGCACGGTTTGCTTTTTCCGTAAAGCTTTTTTGAAATCTGACACAGCTGTTGCATTCAGGAGATGTTTATCTAAAGTTCCATGTATAACACTTGTATTTTCATCACCATTTATTATGAGTATTTCTGTAAATTGATGTGGCTCTCTGCAAAACCACCGGATGTTTTTGGAACTACTGAACATAATGCGCCAATGTATACTGAGATTTTTTTATATAAATATGAACTTTATTGAACAAAACATACATGTATTGTGTAACATGAAGTCCTATGAGTGTCATCTGATGAAGATCATCAAGAGTTAGTGATTAATTCTATCTCTATTTCTGATTTTTGTGACTCCTCTTTGGCTGGAAAAATGGCTGTGTTTTTCTGTGACTTGGCTCTGACCTAACATAATCATTTGTGGTGCTTTCGCTGTAAAGCCTATTTGAAATCGGACACTGTGGTGGGATTAACAAGAAGTGTATGTTTAAAATGGTGTGAAATACTTGTATGTCTGAGGAATTGTAATGATGGGATTTCTGTTGTTTTGAATTTGGCACCCTGCACTTTCAATGGCTGTAGTCATATCGATCCCATTAGCAGGATCTCAGCCATAAGAAGTTTAACTGATAACTGAAACAGACACGGTGACGTAGCAGGAAGATCTGAATGCCATGAATCAAGAGGCTGGGAGTTCAAATCCCAGGTAAGGACACGTTGAATAATAATGGATGCATAAAATAACATGCAAAATTTAATCATGTACAGTATGTCAAAGTGTGTCAAATATGTAAGTTGAAAACACTATGTTAAGACCACCAAACACACCAAGACAGTTGTGAAGTGGGCACGACAAAACCTATTCCCCTTAGGAGACTGAAAAGATTTGGCATGGGTACTCAGATCCTCAAAAGGTTCTACAGTTGCACCACCGCCCGTATGGCAACTGCTCAGCAGTGCGGTAGCAGACATACAGTAACAGATATAAGACACTATAGAGGGTAGTGCGTACGGCCCAGTACATCATTGGGCCCAAGCTTCCTGCCATCCAGGACCTCTATACCAGGCGGTGTCAGAGGAAGGCCCTAAGAATTGTTAAAGACTCTAGCCACCCTAGACATAGACTGTTATGTCTGCTACCGCACGGCAAGCAGTACCGGAGCATCAAGTCTAAGTCCAAAAGGCTTCTAAACAGCTTCTCTCCCCAAGCCATAAGACTTCTGAACATCTAATCAAATGGCCACCCAGACTATTTGCATTGCCCTCCTCTTTTACACCACTGCTACTCTCTGTTGTTATCATCTATGCATAGTCACTTTAATAACTCTACCTAAATCTACATATGACCTTAACTCACCGGTGTCCCCGCACATTGACTCTGTACTGGTACCCCCACGTATATCGTCTCACTATTGTTATTTTACTGCTGCTCTTTAATTACTTGTTACTTTTATTTCTTATTCGTGTTTTTTAAAACTGCATTGTTGATTAGGGGCTCGTAAGTAAGCATTTCACTGTAAGGTCTAATACCTGTTGTATTCGATGCATGTGACTAATACAATTTGATTTGATATCCCTAACCTTGCCACAGACAAAAATAGCTGTGAATGGATCAGTGGTTCACCAATCAGGGCTTGAACAAGGCATGATGTGTAATTAAACATTAATTTTTTTGAGAATACTTCTTTGGGACCATCAGGCGACGTCCCGTCAATTGATACACAGAAATGTTCTTGCAACGTTCCCATGAAACCCATCTAGAACACAATATCTTACATTCTGAGAACATGGCAAACATGTTCTGTGTATGTTTGGTTGGACATTGTTGGAATATTCTCCTAACCCACAGACAATGGATACAGGAATGTTCTTTCAGGAATGCCCTGACCCTCAAAACTGAACACGAATGTTCTTGCAACGTTCCCCTGAAACGTGTGTAGAACATTAATATCTTATATTCTCAGAACATGGCAACCATGTTCTGTGTATGTTTGGTGGGACGTTGATAAACCACAGAGAAATGGACTAATGAATGTTCTTGCAACGTTCCCATAAAACATGCATAGAACATTAATATCTTATATCCTGAGAACATTCCTTGCACATCAAAGCAACATTCTTATGAAAATGTTGGTTAATAACCTAATAAGACTCTTAAGGGAACCTTCTCTAAAGTTGTGGGGACATTTGTTGTTAGCTGGGTGTGTCCTACCTAGATCTAGACATGTCTGCTATTCTTATACACTGTAATAACAAAATATAACTCTTGGGCTACTACAGTACTGCACAAGCATAATAGGCCAAGACTTAATTACTGCTGACACAATCATTATACAGTACCTTGTTTTAGCATGTCTCAGCACTGAATTAAATCTAAATAAAGCACAATGAGCTTCCTAGGGAAATGAATTTGGAGAGAGAAAACACCCTCTTCCTATCCAAAACAAGTTTTGATATTTTATTCACTAATTGGTCTGTTGAACAAACAGATTTGAAACATTTCTGATGTGAAAAGATCTGGTCAAAATATCTGATGTGATTGGTCAAAAGATCAATTAGTGGAAAAAAAGATCAGAGTTGGCTGCATGTGTAAACGCAGCATAAGTTCCTTCCTGCCTTTTGCATAAAGACATCTAGCTTTGTGATATCATCTGATTTACATCAACTATATGACACGTCAACAGGTAACACTTGGGCCTAGACAAATTTTGACCACTGTGGGGAAAGGTCTTACAGTTTTTCTCAATTGCTAAAACAACATTTCTGAAACCTTGTTCCATTTCCTGAAAACATTAAACACAAAACCTCATCTTCAAGCACATAACCTCTGACTCCTCTCGCAAAATGAAACATTCGCCTCAAAACAGTTTTTACCTGTGTTCAAAATCAAACACTGCTCTCAAATCATAAACAAAGTGATCAAAATGATATACACTCTCGAGCAGTCAGTAAACAATACACGTAAAAATAGAAAACACATTGTTCAAAACATACAATTCTCAGGGAGAAGTACATTTTTAATCAAAAAAATGATTCATATTTTTCCGTCATTGTCTTTTGATGAACGAAAACATGTTCTATCATAGTAGCTCAAAATTGATCAGAAATTACTACTCTGCTTTGCTCTTTGCATTTTTGTTTTTTGTTCTTCCTCCTCCTTGTACCCCTATTTTTACAGTACTGTACCCTGCATCTCACAAACTTGTCCTTTGTCTCTATGATACTGTAATTCTTGTGCTTTGTTGTTGTGAACCTGCAACCAGTCAAAATCTATTGAGCTTTCAGTACTGTTACAGTTTTTTCCAATTGCTAACACACTAAAATGACATGCACAGCACAATTATTTAAACTGACACACAGAGAGCAAAACCTCTTCTCAAGTCTCCAAAAGTCTAAACACATTTTCTGCTTTACACACATTTTGCAATTCAAAATGGCACTTATTAAATGCACTGCACACAGTTCTCTGCACAAGACACAACAATCTGACATAAAGTCACATGTGTGCCATTTCAAAACACTGCCATTCAAAATGACACTACATGAGCTAATTGGCCAATACTTGTGCCACCTGGCCACACACTTCAATGGTTAATTGTTACCACTTCAATCAGGAAGTAAGTATTATGAAAAGACCACAGGTGAGCACCTTTTGTTTTACAACAACAATGGAAGCCGTTGCAGAGAGAGGAAGCGGGAGAGGAAGAGGAAGAGAAAGAGAAAGAGGGAGGGTGAGAATGAGAGGGGGAGGAAGAGTGAGAGGTAGGGGTAGAGCTGGTAGAGGAGTTCATGGCCAAAGAAGACAACAACTTTCAAATGAAATCAGAGCAACCTTAGTTGATCATGTCATCAACCATGGGCTGACAATGCGAGAGGCTGGACAGAGAGTGCAGCCCAACTTGAGCCGTTTTACTGTCGCCTGTGTCATCTGGACATTTAGACTGGAGTACAGGCATGTAACCATAGTCATAGTGTATCAGTTGGGTGACACCTGTTTACTTCATGAATGGTTGATGTCATACACTAACTGCACACATTTCCTGTAGACTTTACTCTACTGTGGGGAAATATATTTAGGCTGCATTGTCCAAGCCCTATATTTTTTTCTTTTTTTTTTTTCTAAAGGGCTGAGAGAGGCAACCATGGTGGAGAAAGGGGCCAAATGTTCACCGGGGTACAGGAAGCTGCCATTGTAAACTTGGTTTTGGAAAATAATGGATTCAGATTATGAGAAATTCAAAGCCACATCATCCAAGACAACACCATATTCAACAACATTCAACGAGTCAGTCTGTCCACATTGGCTCGCATTCTCAAGTGAAACCAAATCAGAATTAAACAACTTTATAAGGTGCCGTTTGAGAGAAACTCTCAAAGAAACAAAGAGGTCAGACGAGCATATGTGGATGTAAGTACAATATTGACTGCAGTACACTACACGCAACATTGTTTCCCAGTGTACTGGATAACACCATATTGACTGCAGTACACTACACGCAACATTGTTTCCCAGTGTACTGGATAACACCATATTGACTGCAGTACACTACACGCAACATTGTTTCCCAGTGTACTGGATAACACCATATTGACTGCAGTACACTACACGCAACATTGTTTCCCAGTGTACTGGATAACACCATATTGACTGCAGTACACTACACGCAACATTGTTTCCCAGTGTACTGGATAACACCATATTGACTGCAGTACACTACACGCAACATTGTTTCCCAGTGTACTGGATAACACCATATTGACTGCAGTACACTACATGCAACATTGTTTCCCAGTGTACTGGATAACACCATATTGACTGCTTTTGTTCTTTTTTGTTTTCCAGGGAGTACTGGAAATGGATGCTCAATCCCACATGAGTTCATCTTTATAGATGAGGCTGGGTTCAACCTAGCAAAGACCAGAAGAAGGGGGAGAAACGTCATTGGCCACAGAGCCATTATAGATATAGTTCCTGGCCAACGTGGTGGGAACATCACAATGTGCGCTGCCATCTCCAATACGCATGCCAACCTTGGACTATACAACACAGCCCATATTCTCACATTTCTGGACAGACTCCACAACATTCTCATACCACCAGAGCGTATGAATGATGCAGACCATCAAAGAACCCGGTACGTTGTAGTATGGGACAACGTGAGCTCTCATCGTGCAGCCCCAGTCCAAAACTGGTTTGCTGACCACCCACCATTTCTTGTGCAATACCTCCCACAATTACCCACCATTTCTGAACCCCATAGAAGAGTTATTTTCGGCATGGCGGTGGAAGGTATATGACCGGCAGCCCTTTGTGCAGGCTATGGAAGAGGCATGTGATAGGATTGATGTGGGCGCGATTCAGGGATGGATAAGGCACTCAAGGCGCTTCTTCCCTCGATGTCTGGCAAGGGACGATATTGCCTGTGATGTGGTTTGGTGAAAAATAAAGAAATAAATTTTTTAACAGCATGTGTGTGTATCTGCAAATATTTCTGTGCATCTGAAGAATTTTCAACAATTTGAACTATTTTAGTATTATGGCAAAGTATACTAAAGATGAGAGTGCTTTTCATTGTGCCCAACAGTGTGTAGTTGGTTATTTTAACTTTAATATGAATGAAGTGTGTGCCATTTCATGCAAACGTTTGATTTTGATAATGCTATATTTAGTTTTGGTTGCAGTGCTTCATTGTGTAGGATATATGAGGTATTTTGCAGTTTGGGGTGTGGTTTTGTGAGTTGTGTTAAGTATTTTGATCTCAGACTTTCTCCTTTCCACCTTCAACAAACTGTTTGCTCTCTGAACTGGCTTATATTGGTTGTGTCGCATCATTTGAAACAGGTTAAATCAATTTTGAGTGGTTGTGTTCAATCAATGACATATGTTCTCTATTTGTATTTGATTGTTGCTACTTGTGTTTACCAGTATGGATGACATGTGCATTAGAGTGCAGAATGTGTTTAGAGTTTTGCTGAAAAGTCTAAGTGAGATCTGCAAATTGTGTTTTACCATGTGAAATGGTTTAAGGTATTGACAACAGACTGCATAATTAGCTAAATGAGTCCAGGCAACTGAGAACTTTGTTCAGCCAATGGGTTTTAGTGTTTTAGCAATTGAGAAAAACTGTAATGATTTTTATGATCAATAAAACATTTTGAGTGTACTTTTAGCACAGGGTGTTTGTGTGTGTGTGTGTGTGTGTGAGAGAGAGAGAGGTAAGTCAATCAAATCAATCAATCTAACTTACAGTACAGTATGTCAGTTAATTGTCACAAAGTGCTGTACAGAAACCTAGCCTAACCCCAAACAGCAAGCAATGCAGGTGTATAATAACATAAGTTTAGGGAGAGGTGCTATGATAGCCTGTCACAGCAGTGAGAATGAGCAGAGAGAGAGAGAGAGAGCTGCATTGGCCTGTAGCTCTGTTTATGAGTGTAGAGTCTTGCGCGGGGCATAGGTCTCCCTGTTGGAGATTGAGTGTAGGCCGTCTGAATGTTGTTTAGGCCGTACCTGGTTGAGTGCTGGCACAGCTTTTGTTCCGATGCAGGGTGCTAGTGTGAGAGAGGAGAGGTTCTGTCCCTCCACCCTACGGGACTCCAGACAATTATGTCTTTGACGAATCACCCCTGACTTAGAGTCCGAATCATCTGGCACTCTGAAAATACACAACGTACACTTTTCACATATATTTTCTTGCTTTCTTGTATATTCACCAATGCAGACAAGTCTGGATACGAGGTAGATGTATCATCTCTGACTGTTATGTTTTGATACTCACGCGTGGGATAGATTCATGGTGGCATTTATACATGCAAATGAATAATGATTTATTGTAGAGATTAACGTTGAGGCTCTTTAGAGTGTCATGTTCCGTGGCCTGGCATAAATGCTTCCTCAAACAACGTCTGAACGGAATTACAATCCATCTTCAAATGTACAAAAAGAAATAGCTCATCACATGGCCATTCATCAGAGGTAGGAAGAACCCACTTCTCTGGGTGGGGGGCTGTGTGTGTGTGTGTGTGTGTGTGTGTGTGTGTGTGTGTGTGTGTGTGTGTGTGTGTGTGTGTGTGTGTGCATGTGTGTGTGTGCATGAGTGCATGCGTGCGTGCATGAGAGTGTGTATGTGAGAGTGAGTGAGAGAGAGAGGTAAGTAATGGGATCTGCTGCCAGTGTGGGTCTGTGGAGGCTTTACAGCCCAGTTCATTCACTTAGTCAGCAAACGGAAACCTGGAACCAGCAGTAGTGAATCCATCACACACACACACAGCCCCCCATAGGTAACATCACTCATATCCCTCATATCCTGCTAGCAATTTGTAATAGCCTATGACTGTACTTCTCTCTGTATATTGCTCTCGTATGGCTTCACCATTATCTGTGTATACTCTCTCTCACGAGACATGTCCCCACCCTATAAACTTTTTCAAATCAAATTTTATTTGTCACATGCACTGAATATTAGCTATTTCTCAACTTGTGTCAATTCACCTGTTCTTCAACTATCTTTTAAAAGTCGTTTCTTCTTAGTATGCAATTAACAGTCGATCCAAGTCATCTAAAGGTCAGACCATGCCCTCTCCTCTCTCCCCTGAGTCCACATTGTTAGTTTCAGTCCATGGGATTAACCTAAACTCCATCACGCCTGGCTGTTGTTGTATCAGTCAGATTGAGCTGCAAGCCTGGGCCTCGGACCAATCAGGGGGCAAAAGAAGAGAAGCCTGAGTAATAAAAAAATTTATCATGAATCTATTCTGAATTAAGCATAATGGGATGTGTGTGATTAGCCGGCCACACACACTCACTTGAGCTCTGGGTAGACCTTGTCCAGATACCACTTGAAGGATTTGCACTTGAGACTCTTGCGGAGCTCTTCCCTGCTATGAATGCTGATAAGAGAGAGAGAAAGAAAGGGAAATGAATGTTAGAGAGAGGAACCTTTTTTTATAATGCAGTCCTGCTCTTATCACAGAAAAGACAGTGCTACACACTCACACACACACACACACACACACACACACACACACACACACACACACACACACACACACACACACACACACACACACACACACACACACACACACACACACACACACACACACACACACACACACCTTATGGTGAACCATGTGGAATCCATTGGTGCAATATGTAATGCAGGGAGAAGAAAAACACTTTTAAATAACCTAAACAATATGGTTTGAACTGAATCGTCTATCCAGGTTATTCATGCTATTCTAGGTGCAATATGGGTTTGTATTCTCTAATCTGTCTCTTTTTCAGCCTTTGCTTTTCTCTATTTGTGCATATTTTTGATACTGAATGTTGAATCAGATCTTCAACCAAAACCTAATATTAGATAACGGGAACCTAAGTTTACAAATTATTTTATTTATTTAATTGAAATAGTTAAGCAACACCCCCTGTGTGAAAAAGGAATTGCCCCCTCACACTTAATAACTGGTTGTGCCACTTTTAGCTTCAATGACTGCAACCAAACGCTTCCTGTAGTTGTTGATCAGTCTCTGACATCGCTGTGGAGGAATTTTTGTCCCACTCTTCCATGCAGAACTGCTTTAGCTCAACTGCTCATTTCAAGTCCTGCCATAACACCTCAATTGGGATTAAGAGTAGGCCATGTCGTCCAAAAATATATACTTTTGAGTCATCTGTCCATAGAACATTCTGTCCATCCAGGTGCTTTCAGGTGCTTTTTGGCAAACTTGAGGCAACTTTTTGGATGACATGGGTCCCATTATGTCTGGTGAAAACCAAACACTGCATTCCCCAGTAAGAACCTCATACCAACGGTCAAGCATGGTATGATGGTTTGGGGATGCTTTGCTGCCTTAGGACCTGGATAACTTGCCTTAATAGAAGGAACCATGAATTCTGCTCTGTATCAGAGAATTCTACAGTAGATTGACAGGCCATCCGTCTGTGAGCTGAAGCTGAAGTGCTGCTGGGTCATGCAGTAAAACAATGATCCAAAACACACAATCAAGTCTACATAAAATGGCTATAAAGCAACAAATTTGAAGTTTTGGAATAGCCTAGTCAAAGTCCAGGCCTAATCCCAATTGAGATGTTGTGGCATGACTTGAAACGAGCAGTTCTTGCTTGAAAACCCACAAATGTTATGGCAGCTCTGCATGGAAGAGTGGGCCAAAATTCCTCCACAGCGATGTGAGAGACTGATCAACAACTACAGGAAGTGTTTGGTTGGAGTCATTTCAGCTTAAGTTGGCGCAACCAGTTATTGAGTGTAAGGGGGCAATTCATTTTTTACACAGTGGGCATAACTTTGTTTATGAAATGAATGAAATAAGTATTGGTCATTGTTGTGTTATTTGTTCACTCAGGTTTATCTAATATTATATTTTGGTTGAAGATCTGATAACGTTCAGTATAAAAAATATGCAAAAGTAGAGAAAATTAGAAAGGGGCAAATACTTTTTACGGCACTGTATCGCAGTAGAAGTATATGGTGTAGAAATGTATGGTGGTGGTTTACTCACTCTCCGTAGGACTTGCCCCGTGCTGCAGGGCGAGCAGAGTAGTAGAAGAGCTTGAACTCATCCATCCACACCTCCGCCGTCCGTCTGGTGTTCCTGCAACACAGCCAGTACAGCACACAGTAGGAGTCGGTAGGCGTTTTACATTAAAACACTTCATCTCAGGGTGGGCCAGACTGATAGTGTGAAAGCACCTAGCACGTATGTGACCAAAATAACCATAAGCCAAGCCTGCCCTAACATACTGGTCTCAAACACATTCCAAGAAAATGAATCATCTCGTTTGCTGGAAGAAAGCAGAGAAAGCTGAGAGTCAAATGTACATATCCTATTCTATGCATGTCTAGCTCACACTTTTAAACATTCTACAAATGTGATTCCGCTGACACTGCTGCTGCGTACTGTGGCCCTCCTCCCGATAGATATGTATGTATCTTGATTTAGACGTTCATATACCTCTTTTGACATTTGAAAGCCTCTGGCAAACTTTGGATTTGGGGTGAAGACACATTTACACATACATTTCAGTGCATCTCTAGCGTTCCACACTGTCCTGTTCAGCTCATTAAGCTCGTCTACACCCCTATCCTATGCTATCCACTTGACCCTCACAGGCAAGAATAAGACAGCCTACTTTCAGAACTCACATCGCTCCTTTCCACCTTACACGGTCTCAGACGGAAGCATACTCAACACTACTGCGACACAGCCTGGCTTCTGAGCAGCAGCAGAAGATTTTGAGACAGAAAAGGGAGTAGCAGCTTGTAACACAAATTACAGTGATATTGTGCAGAGAGCGGAGCACGGAGAGTGCAGGTGAATAAATTACATATAATTATCAGAGAGCATGCTGAGCCACCAGCTGCCATTAGAAGCCTGGCTTTCTTTTCAGGACATGAAATCAAACATCATACTTGGAGTAATTATTCATTAACTTGGCTGAACTATGCTACACATACAAATTTTGTTGACAGGATTCATTAATTATTCATTGGGGGGGCCTAATGTGTTTTGTGTTGTAGGTAAAGAGGGGAAGCTCATCAGTGAATGAACAGTGAACACACACTGCCAGTCAGTCAAAGGAGAGGCAGCCAAGTCAAGGGTGATTTTTGCACAACACATTTTCTGAAAACGGCTCTGTAATCAAATCAAATAGTGCGTTGTTCACTTTACATATTCAGTCCACGCCGTGACTTTCCTGAAGGCTAAATGCAAATGAGAAAAACAAATGAAGAAAACTGATTCTGTCGATAATTGCATTGTTAACCAAGGGCAGCATTTCTGATTCATGCCAAAGTTGAACATTTGATAAAGAATGACATTATATGTAGGCAAAACTTTTCAGAAAGAATAACAGAAATTGGGTGCACTCGTACGATCAGCTAACTAAAGCCCTGCCAAACACAGCAAGAACATGATTCTAATCCCCAATATGGAAAGAGAGCCAAACTACTCTGATGTACAGAAGAGAATAGAGCTTAGCATAATGCATTCAAAAGACAATGTTTGGCAAAGCTTTAGAGAAAACTACAGAAAGTCTTCAATTTGTATTTGCCACGTTCGCTGCAAATCCTATCCCACTATTGGGTTGCATTGCACGAATACCGGCCTACAGCTCAACAACTCACACAGTACATATCGAGTGGTACAGTGCAGCACTTATTTTGGTTGTTGTAGGCTACTTTTTATCTTGGAGCATACGGATAGATACAGTAAGATATAGGTCTTACTTGATGTAGGTGTTGGGTGCCTTTGTATTTTGGAGCAGGCTGTGAGATAGGATACAGTACAAATGGAGTCAAGTCTTACTTGATGTAGGTGTTGGCGTTGCCCTCAGGGAAGATGTAGGGGTGTTTCTTGCGGAAGACGTGGCCGACCCTGCTGCAGGGGATAATCTCTAGGCTCCCTCCACACATCCACACCCGGAACGAGATCTCTATAGGGTTTCACACACACAACACAACACACACCCCACACAACACAACACACAAAACACAGCTACCATTAGTTATCATTGTCCCATGGAATTACTGTATTGTGTGTTGTATGTTCAGTGCTTGTAGACTGTATGAGTTATGGGTGAGAGGAGGCACAGTGGGACAACAGAGTCTTAAGGAGAGAGCGCTCATATACTGTAAGATGGAGAATGGTTACAGGGGATAGGAGAGGTTAAATTCTAACACACAAAGTTTCACATACAATGTCTTGATCATCTACAAGTGAAACCAAATTAAGCTATACTCCTGTTAAGACGTTATACTATTCCTCATCCCAATACAATCCACACACATTACTCATCATCTTTATCAGCATCTGTCGGAAAGGTAGCAAGTTCAAATCCCCGAGCTGACAAGGTACAAATCTGTCGTTCTGCCCCTGAACAGGCAGTTAACCCAATTTGTTCTTAACTGACTTGCCTAGTAAAAAAAATTAAATCAGCATCTATATATGGGGCTCTGATACCTTGAATATTAGATAACATGCTTGCCCCCTCATATCTCATTTTTAAATCTGCCATGTCCAATGCTCACTTAATGAAGCCACAATAATGTAAATGAAGTCCTTTCATTGCCTGGTCTAATTTAGCCCAGACTAATATACTAGCCTAAAGACATCCACCTGTCTTTCAAACCCAACAAAGTTGAAGTTTCATAGCCTCATTATCATTGTATATGCTGTGTTTTTCTTTTTCAGAGTAACATCTTCAACACTTCCCCAACATGCCTATGAGTTTTTTCTGCATTTCAAAGTGTCAAAGGGAGCAGCGTAGGGAATATTTTCCATCTAGGAGAGAAAGTGCAAAAGAGAAAAATAAAAGAGAGATGTGAAAGAGAGATGGAGAGAGAGAAAATAAAAAAGACTGGGGAAAGAGATAAAGAGAAAGTGTGAGAGAGAGAGCATCCTATTCAAGTCTTACTGTACCCCTGTCTCTGCTTTGTTCTCTAATGATCTGAAGCCTCAGCAGCAGTACAGACAGTGGAACCTGTCTGTCTAATATATGAACCCCAGCATCCTTCTGCCAGAGATACATGGGAGAGTACTCGTCAGCCTCCTGGCCTTTTTAGAATCTGGAACACACTATGAATCATCCCCACCACTACCACGGTTAGCTCGGACTGCTGTGCACAACTCGCCTGCAGATGTACCTGACAGGAGCAAACATGAAGCAGGGAAGAGAACTACTAATGCTACCTATTGCTCCAGGGTTCTGGCTCTGACTGGAATAGCTGAAATGTTTACACTCTCTCTAGCTTATTTGACAGTGGTGCTAGAAATTCTGCTTAATATTTGTGTCTTCTTGACCATTGACACTTTATAGTCAACTAAATAGTAAGTGTTACAAGTCCAACATATGGAGTGGATTTGATTGATTTGAAAAATTATCATTTTGGGGATTTGGGACTGTGGTAAAATAACCATTACAAACCCACAGAGTATCCCTCAAAAACTTCCAACACAATACATCAACTGTCCCACTTTAGTGAGGAAAGTTCTCGTGACGGCAACGCCCTTGAGCAGACAGAAGGACTGGTGTCAGCTATAGAGGCAGGCTATAAGTGCTGACAGACTGACACGCTGCTGCCACTCGGGTGCTCTCAGGCAGCCTAATCCCCTCAGCTCCAGCCCAGTCAGCTGACTCACTCACCAAAGTTCTCCCCGCCCCAGATGTCCATGGCTGTGTCATACTTCCCCAGGTGGTTGAACCACGACTTGTCAATCACAAACAGCCCTCCGGCAATGATGGGAGTCCTGAGAAAGAGAAGGCGAGAGAGAGAGAGAGTATTCAGAGGATATTATTTTATGAAATATTGACCAAATAGGATATGATGACTTCTCCCACCAAAATGTCAGTCAGACATGAGGTAGTTTGGTGATGTTTTTGGCGATACTAAGAACACATTATAAATCCAAGTCGCTGGTAGAAGACTCCAACCTATCTAAATCCGTCTCCACACAGTTGAGTCTTGCTGATGTGAATAATGATGCTGGCCCGGCCTGGCGAGTCTCAATGAGTGTGTGTGTGAGCCGCTGAGTAACATCTCAATTGATTGAGTGATACAGGAGCCAGCCGGCGACAAACCCGGCCTGGACTGGCTGACAAGCAGAGTTTAAGCGGATACCTTCTCATTATCAGGCGGAAGCTGCACCCAGGCCCTCCACGGTGTGCCAACTGGGGCCTATCTAACACAATAGACTCACAGCACACGACCAGACAATGCAGAGAGAGAGGGAGCTGAGAGAGAAAGGGGAGGGAGAGAGAGGGGTAGAGAGAGAGAGCTCTTATGTTGCTGACTTCAAGGCAAGCCATTTTAAAAGATTTTTGATTCTTTCATTTTGAAAGACGAGGAGCATCGTCTTGTCTCTAGAATAGACACGCTGTGATGCTCTCTGGCGTCAACAACATATTCTCCACATTCATTTTCTCACAGCGGTTTCTCATTCCCTGTCTCTGTCTGAAGAACCTGAGTAATTTACACTGAACAAAAATAGAAACGCAACATGCAACAATTTCAAAGATACAGTTCATAGGAAATAAATCCATTGAAATAAATAAATGAGACCCTATGGATTTCACATGACTGGGAATATCTGTTGGTCACAGATGCCTTAAAAAAAAGTAGGGGAGTGGATCAGAAAACCAGTCAGTGTCTGGTATGACCACCATTTGCCTCATGCAGCGTAGATGTCACGCCCTGGTCAAAGTATTTTGTGTTTATCTTTATGTATTGGGTCAGGCCAGGGTGTGACATGGGGTTTTTGTATTGTGGTGTGTTTTGTCTTGGGGTTTTGGTGTGTATATATTGGGATTGTAGCTAGTGGGGTTATCTAGCAAAGTCTATGGCTGTCTGGAGTGGTTCTCAATCAGAGGCAGGTGTTTATCGTTGTCTCTGATTGGGAACCATATTTAGGCAGCCATATGCTTTGAGTTTGTCGTAGGTGATTGTCCTTAGTGTCCTTGTTCCTGTCTGTGTTAGTTTTCACTAGTATAGGCTGTTTCGGTTTTCGGTACGTTCTTTGTTTTGTAGTGTTTGTATTTTAGATTTGTGTTACTTTTTTTGTTCATTAAACATGGATCGCAATCTACACGCTGTGTTTTGGTCCGACTCTCCTTCACCACACCTAGAAAACCGTTACAGTAGAGTTGATCAGGCTGCTGATTGTGGCCTGTGGAATGTTGTCCCTCTCCTCTTCAATGGCTGTGCGAAGTTGCTGGATACTGGCAGGAACTGGAACACGCTGACATGTCAATCCAGAGTAGAGGTCGACCGATTATGATTTTTCAATACCGATATCGATTATTGGAGGACCAAAAAAGCCAATACCGATTAATCGGCCAATTTTTATTTATTCATTTGTAATAATGACAATTACAACAATACTGAATGAACACTTATTTTAACTTAATATATAATACATCAATAAAATCAATTTAGCCTCAAGTAAATAATGAAACATGTTCAATTTGGTTTAAATAATGCAAAAACAAAGTGTTGGAGAAGAAAGTAAAAGTGCAATATGTGCTATGTAAGAAAGCTAACTTTTAAGTTCCTTGCTCTGAATATGAGAACATATGAAAGCTGGTGGTTCCTTTTAACATGAGTCTTCAATATTCCCAGGTAAGAAGTTTTAGGTTGTAGTTATTATAGGACTATTTCCCTCTATACCATTTGTATTTCATTAACCTTTGACTATTGGATGTTCTTAGGCACTTTAGTATTGCCAGTCTAACAGTATAGCTTCCGTCCCTCTCCTCGCTCGAACCAGCAACACAACGACAACAGCCACCATCGAAGCAGCGTTATCCATGCTGAGCAAGGGGAACAACTACTAGAAGGCTCAGAGCGAGTGACGTTTGAAACGCTATTACTGTGCGCTAACTAGCTAGCCATTTCACTTCGGTTACACCAGCCTCATCTCGCGAGTTGATAGGCTTGTAGTCATAAACAGTGCAATGCTTAACGCACAACGAAGAGCTGCTGGCAAAACGCACGAAAGTGCTGTTTGAATGAATATTTACATGCCTGCTTCTGCCTACCACCGCTCAGTCAGATACTTAGATACTTGTATGCTCAGTCAGATTATATGCAACGCAGGACACGCTAGATAATATCTAGTAATATCATCAACCATGTGTAGTTAACTAGTGCTTATGATTGATTGTTTTTTATAAGATAAGTTTAATGCTAGCTAACAACTTACCTTGGCTTACTGCATTCACGTAACAGGCAGTCTCCTTGTGGAGTGCAACGAGAGAGAGGCAGGTCGTTATTGCATTGGACTAGTTAACTGTAAGGTTTCAAGATTGATTCACCCAAGCTGACAAGGTGAAAATCTGTCGTTCTGCCCCTGAACAAGGCAGTTAACCCACCGTTCCAAGGCCGTCATTGAAAATAAGAATGTGTTCTTAACTGACTTGCCTAGTTAAATAAAGGTACACTTAAAAAAATAAAAAAATAAAAATTGCCAAAGCGGCAAATCGGTGCCCAAAAATATGGATTTCCGATTGTTATGAAAACTTGAAATCGGCCCTAATTAATCGGCCATTCCAATTAATCAGTCGACCTCTAATCCAGAGCATCCCAGACATGCTCAATGGGTGGCATGCCTGGTGAGTATGCAGGCCATGGAAGAACTGGGACATTTTTAGCTTCCAGGAGTTGTGTACAGATCCTTTTTGATATGGGGCCGTGCATTATCATGCTGAAACACAATATAATGCCGGTGGATGAAGGGCACGGCAATGGGCTTCAGGATCTTGTCACGGTATCTCCGTGCATTCAAATTGCCATTGATTAAATGCAATTGTGTTCATTGTCCGTAGCTTATGCCTGCCCATACCATAACCCCACCGCCACCATGGGGCCCTCTGTTTACAACATTGACATCAGCAAACTGCTCACTCACACGACACCATACACACTGTCTGCCATCTGCCCATTACAATTGAAACTGGGATTAATCCGTGTGGAGTACGCTTCTCCAGAGTGCAAGTGGCCATTGAAAGTGAGCATTTGCCCACTGAAGTCTGAAGTCAGTTAAGACGCCAAACTGCAGTCAGGTCAAGACCCTGGCGAGGATGACGAGCACGCAGATGAGCTTCCCTGAGAAGGTTTCTGACAGTTTGTGCAGAAATTCTTTGGTTGTGCAAACCCCTGGTCTCAGACAATGCCGCAGGTGAAGTAGCCAGATGTGGAGGTCCTGGGCTGGCGTGGTTACACATGGTCTGCGGTTGTGAGGCCGGTTGGACGTACTGCCAAATTCTCTCAAATGAAGGTGGAGGTGGCTTATGGTAGATAAATTATTATTACATTCTCTGGCAATAGCTCCGGTGGACATTTCTGCAGTCAGCATGTCAATTGCCCGCTCCCTCAAAACTTGAGACATCTGTTTTGATGTCCCCATATACAAAACCTATGTACAGTAATGATCATGCTGTTTAATCAGCCTGTTGATATGCCACACCTGTCAGGTGGATGAATTATCTTGACAAAGGAGAAATGCTCACTAACAGGAATGTAAACAAATTTGTGCACAAAATCTACGAGAAATTATACGTTGTGCGTATAAAACAATTCTGGGATCTATTATTTCAGCTCATGAAACATGGGACCAACACTTTACATCAGGGGTGTCAAAGTCAAATGGACGGAGGGCCAAATAAAAAATTTAGCTACAAGCCGAGGGCCGGACTGTTCGAATGTTCATTGAAAAATTTTTAAATGACGCATATAGTCTAGTGAACCTAATTGAACCTACTGAAAACCTAACAAATATATTCCAATATGATCAGATAAATAAAGCAATATTTTCTTATGGCTCTGTCAGTAATCTTTAATTTTCAACAGACACAAAAGACAAATTTCCTTTATATAAAAATCCCCATAACATGAACATTAAATGAAAGAAACCGGTATTCAAGGCACCATCAGTAGCCTATATTTTCTATTTTAGCAAAAAGTGGGCTAAATTTACTTCAAAGAAAAAAACAATAATAGCAATTTTCTATCATCCACAACTGAAATATTTTTAAAATATAATTGGATTGAAATACAATAAAATAAAGTGCAAAAATCTATTAATCAAAAACAACACTTTGTTTAAGGAGAAGTAACATGCAGTGAAAACAAATATTAAACTTTAACTTTTAAACTTGAACTGAGTAAAAAATGTGATTGCACAGTAATGTTCACTTGTTTGAGGTTGAGGGTGATACTTGGTGGTGTCCCATCTTTTCCACAAGTTCATCAATGTTCGGGGTAAGGCTCTGAGCTGAGGAAATCCTCAGAATTGAGTGGAGGTGTTCAGCAGTAAGTCGACTTCTGTGTGATGTTTTGTTCAAGTTCATCAAAGAAAACAGTTGTTCACACAGGTATGTGCTGCCAAACATAGACAACGTTTGAGCAGCCTGGATGCGCAGCTGGGGCATTGTGTCGGGGAGGAAACGGGCGAACTCCGCAGCACCCACTGCCGCATATTTTGCCCTCAGTGCATCATTGCATTGGAGGTCAATCAACTCCATTTGGAGGTTTGGTGGTGAGCTTTCCACGTCAACAGCAAATGGGTTACCGAGCAGTTCCAACCTGCTTTTTGTGCTTCAAAGTCAGCAAATCGGCGTCGAAAGTCAGCGGCAAGCATACCTATTTTATCAGCCAACTGTGCGCTCGGGAACGCACTGGTAGAGAGCTTCTCTTTCATGGTCTGGCAGCTGGGAAAGTGGCTCAAATTTTCTTTCCGCATCTGCGTCTCCCACAGAGTCAGTTTGGTTTTAAATGCCTTCACTGTACTGTACATATCAGAGATGACACGATCCCGACCCTGCAGCTGCAAGTTCATTGCATTCAGATGACTCGTAATGTCACACAGAAAAGCCATTTCACACAGAAACATTTCGTCTCGGAGTTGTGTTGTGTCTTTCCCTTTGCTGTCCAAGAACAGACAAATCTCCTCACGAAGCTCGAAACATCTTTGAAGCACCTTTCCCTGGCTTAGCCATCGCACCTCTGTGTGATAAGGCAAATCACCATGCTCCGTTTCTAACTCCGTCAGAAATGCCTTGAACTGGCGGTGATTCAAACCTTGGCTCTGATAAAGTTAACTGTGCGCGTGATGATGCTCATTACATGCTCCATTTTCAAGGCTTTACCGCACAACGCTTCCTGGTGTATGATACAATGATAAGCTGTCAGCTCACCTGTCGCGTTTTCCTCTTGCATCTTTTCCCGTATCTTCGCCACCAGTCCGCTCCTGTGTCCACACATCGCAGGTTCCGTCGGTTGTCAAACCCACGAGTTTTTCCCAAGGCAGCTCCATCTCATTTACACATCTTGACACCTCTTCATACAAATCATGCCCCGTAGTTGTGCCATGCATAGGACGTAAAGCCAAAAACTCCTCTGTCACGCTTAGGCTGGAGTCCACTCCGCGGATGAAAATTGACAACTGGGCAATGTCAGAAATGTCGGTGCTCTCATCCACAGCCAAGGAATATGCAATGAAATCTTTCCCTTTTTCACAAGCTGCTCTTTTAGATTGATGGACAACTGGTCTACTTCTCGGCAATGGTGTTTCTGCTCAGACTCACATTTAAAAAGAGTTGCCTTTTTTCTGGGCAAACTTCGTCACAAACTTTAATCATGCAGTTTTTGATGAAATCCCCCTCCGTAAATGGCCGGGCTGATTTAGCGATCTCTTCTGCCAAAATAAAACTGGCCTTGACAGCAGCCTGGCCTTGTGATTTGGCTTTTGAACAGAGCCTGTCGAGATTTGACGTTTTAATTCCTCTGCCTTTTGTAGCCTTTGTTCCATGTCCATATTCTTGTTTTTGTCCGCGTGTTTCGTTTCATAATGTCGTCTCAGATTATACTCTTTCAGTACCGCCACACTTTCTCCACACAGAAGACACACAGGTTTTCCAGCTACCTCCGTGAACAAATACTCCGACTCCCACCTTGTTTGAAACCCCGGTTCTCAGTGTCCACCTTCCGTTTTGCCATTTTTGATGGGTATCTGAAAGTTAATTTTACTGTGATGCTGACAACTGCTGTGCCAATAAATATTGAAATGAAGCAGCCTACTGCTCGGTGCGTCACCGTTGCATTGTGGGAAATGTAGTATTGGTGCGTGTAAAAGATCTGCGGGCTGCCGGCTTGCTGCGGTCTACGGGCCGGTTCTAATAATAAATCAAGATCATCCCAGGGGCCGTAAAAAACCTTCTCCCGGATGTGGCCCGCGGGCCTTGACTCTGACATATGTGCTTTACATGCTGCGTTCATATTTTTGTTCAGTGTAGTTTGACCAATATTCTTGAGGCAATACTACCTTCTCTGGTCATTTATAATGTCTCCAGAGTGCACTCGAGGCTACGTCTTAAAAAGTTAGCACCAAAATAGATACATTGACATTTGACAAAATTACAACTCTCGACAGCGAGAACCTTGGCTGCACCCTGAAAACAGCTTTAGGCTGCATGTTTTCCTCCTTCATTTAAAGTCTTGCATCAGGACATTACTATTTCTGGTAGAAAACATAAAGATTCATGATTTATTGATTCAGCTAACTATATATCAGCATAAAGTTAGAAATAGCGTATGAGGAGGCCTTGGGAGAGCTATTATTTTATTTAACCTTTATTTAACTAGGCAAGTCATTTAAGAACAAATTCTTATTTACAGTGACAGCCTAGGAACAGTGGGTTAACTGCCTTGTTCAGGGGCAGAATGACATATTTTTACGTTGTCAGCTCAGGGATTCGATCTAGCAATTTTTTGGTTACAGGCCCGTCGCTCTAACCCCAAGGCTACCTGAGAAAATTCAGCCTAGAAAAACAATAAAATAGAGAAATTGATGATTCTCTATTTACCAGAAAGAGACATCCTTTGTTGTATATTTCCCCTGCTGCAACATAAGTACAGTACATGCCAGACCTGAAGGAAGTATTACAAGAGGAAAACCTAATTTGACAATGCTGTAAAACCCTGAGGTACATGCATCACCAAATCCTCCCTAGTTATTGGTGTCTGCCATTAACTACTGCTGCTGCTTCCCATTTTCAGATCCCACTTTTTTTCAGACACTGTCCATAAATAGACACCCCCTCCCACTGGAGAGAAGACATGACAGAAAATGACATGCCTATGACAAACAGATGATGATGATGATGATGGGATTGAATGACTGGGTGATGATGTGCCGGCAGCGACAGGAGAGCAACAGGCTAGTAAGAGATGGAAGATGGGGGGATAATGACACATTTGTGACTCAACATGCCCTACGGAGTCTTGTTAGCAGTGCTCTTTAAGTGATGTGTATTATTGGGTCGATGCGATGAAGAAGAGGGATTGGCAAAGCATAATCTGTCTCCATTGACCTTCTCTCTAACACTGTGCACACACGCACACACACGCTCTCACACACACACACACACACACACACACACACACACACACACACACACACACACACACACACACACACACACACACACACACACACACACACACACACACACACACACACACACACACACACACACACACACACACACACACACACACACACACAGGAACCCCATGCTCCAACCATCTGTGCCTCTTTAGCTCACCGCCTCTTCCAACACCCTCTCAGTTTCAGTCCCACCACTCCTGGTAGGTCTCTGCTAAAAAGTGTGTGTGTGTGTGTGTGCCCAAAACCACACGTCTGTCTATCTCTACCAGTGTGAGGAGCAGACTCCATGTGACACTGCACCAGTCTGGGCACTTGGCCCATGCTGCCAGGCTGTGTGATGTGGGATCGGCTTCCCACCAGGCCTGGGTCTGTGCCTGGGCTATTAGAGGGCCTTATTATTCTAACACCCCCCAGGGGCTGGGTGCTGGGGCGGGCACAGAGGGATGTAGGGTATTATACAACGGGTGGGTCTAATCCTGAATGCTGATTGGTTAAAACCACATTCCAGCCGGTGTCTATTCCACAAGTTACAACAGGCTAAATCTATGACGTTAAAATGCCCATTTACTCTCTTCCATCTGACTGTGCAATTCACTGTCTAATCAGCCCAGGCAGGCAACTTATGAACTTGATCTCCGCTATAAGAAAAATCATCTAGACATTTGTTTTCATCAGCGGATATTTGAATAAACCTTACTGTCTGTCTCTCTAACATTTGCAACATTGTTTCAATATTCAAATTCGATCTCCTGCTGTCCCATAGTAATGAACATGTCGGGAATCGGGACGAGACAGACTGGCAGGCAGCTTTTCTCAGCCAGTTGAAATCATGAATCAGCTGGCATCATTTTTATTGATATATACAAAGAAATGTCAATTGAAAAAAGGTCAAATGGAACACAGCTAATTTGCAGTCTTTCTAGCTTCAGTTTGAAGTGATTGTGTTACTGTAGCTGTGTTGTTGGCTAGCTCCTCTGAACAAGTGTCCTGACGAGAGAGTACATGTTCTATGCCAGGCAAAATCGCGCCTCATTGGCTCATTGTTATGGATGTATCCAAATAAATGTCACTAGAAAACAAAAGCAAATGCAGCTACTTTGGTGTTATTCTGGCTGCATTTTGATGTGACTGTAAGTTAGCCGTAGATGGCTAGCTAGTAAGCAAGGGATAAGAACGTTGCCAGCCAGTATGGCAATGGAACATTTAGAACGAACGACTGGGTCGAGTCTCTAGCAACCCTAGATTTGTGTCGGGACTATATCTTGTGGAAGGATGAAATAGTATGAATAAATTCATCAAAATAAGAGAGGAATGAAAGATGGAAGTACAGACAGAGAGCTGAGTAAAGAAGTATGAAGAGGAAACTTAGACGAGGGGAGAAAAGAAAAGAAAACAGAAAGAGAAGAGGAGGGAAGATGAGAGACAGATTGCCCTGAGCAGGACTGAGGGACGCAAGTGGAGAGGCTCACCATCTTACTCATTTCTCAAGTGGAGGGAAGATGGCAGCCCACAGCCAAGCATCTCTGACACTCTCACCAGCGCTCATTGGCAGGAGCCAAGGCTCTCAATCCCCGCACAGCACAGTGAATATTCATGACAGAAACACATGTGTGACCGACCGGCTCGATTTGGTCATATGTAGCTATTTAAAAAAAAACATTGGATAAACGTAGAGAATCAGAGCTAGAAACACTACATTGGAGGAACAACGGAAAAGTACTTCTGCTTTGAAAGTTGATAAACTTGTAAGCTCACTTTTGAGAAAATGGCCCTTGATTGTTTGGTACACCTACAGGAGAGCTCTTCTTGTCCACACTCACTCAGCATCGTTCACACCCTCTTAAGCTTTAGCTCCACCCATCTCATTAAGTGTTCACATCTGAGGCTAAACATAGTGAGTATGGTAATATACTTAACAACCAATGATTTCAAGACTAAATACTGACTAAATACTGGTTTATACTACGTCTATCGACGTCTACGTCTATATACAGTTGTCACAGTGACATCATAAACATTCTATTGTCGTCTGACATCAAACTTGTTGTAATTTTGTAAAAGTATAAACAGACAGCGGCCTGGTGGTCCAAAATAGCATAACTGGTGTATTTTAACACCAATAAACCCATCCGTTTACAAATGAATTTAGTATATATCAATCTAGCAAACCAGCTTGTTAAGTTAGCCGGCAATGTTTTAAATTGGGGCTAATTTGTATTCATTATTACAGAAACAGAAAGATGACCTACGAGTTAATGGCAAGCTAATTACAGAAAATAGCTTACGGTTGTGAATGTGACGAAATAAAAGCAGGGCATTCTACCAGAGAATTTTAGAACTGAGACACTCGTTGGCCTAACGTTATATCCTAATCTGACTTTAGTGCAGGTCATGTTGTTCTCCACATTACCGTCTCTGGTAAACACACACTATATCAAATCAAAGTTTATTTGTCACGTTCACAGGATACAGATGGTGTAAATGGTACAGTGAAATGGTCACTTGCATATTGGAGTCTTTTGTTTAGACATGTAGCTGGCTCGCTAAACAATTTACCATCATTCCAACTCATAATGTTACTACTACCCTGCCTTAATTTTGACAACAGTATCAAGTATTTTCTTAGAAAATATGTTCCTTCATAGAAATGTGTGCTAGTGTTTTGAATATAAAAGTTGTTTATCTCTGTACCTGGAGAATAATTATTACCGGAAATGAACAGAGAGACTGAAAGGGAGAGAGAGATGTGTGAGAGAGATCAATCAATCATTCTAGCCGAGCATTAAAATGACCTGCCCTGGATTCAGAGCCATCCGGGGCCAGGAGGATTAAAGATGATCAACTATTTTTGGCTAAAATAATGCAAAGGTGCTTTAACTGGCAGTGGTCCGGTCCCCTCTCTGATCTTCTCTGGGCTGCATCCTCATTAGCTGTGCTGCTGCTATCTCTGCAGAGATCACTGGTTTAACTGCCTCTTCCAGCTGCTGCTGCTGCCTAGTCCGCCTCTCCCTCTCTCCTCCCTGATTGACTGTTCAGATCACAGTGCAGTGAAAGGCCACAGGGAGAGACTTCATTCCACTGTTCCTCCGCTCTGCTCCATCAGATGAAAAAGAAAAAACATGGCTGCATGCTGCCAGCCACTGGACTTAGGAATGGAGGGATGAGCTGTCAGGCAGGCAACCCCTACTCCCCTCCTCTATCCTTCTGTCCCTCTACTCTCTTCTCTTCTGCAGCCAG